>NC_142799.1:19070962-19206676 GCF_049724085.1 Artemia sp. Qi Xiang Cuo
GTACTCATCCTTTACACCCACCACTTTCTTTACGACTTTTTGCACACCCCAACATCAAGCAATACTTTTCAAAAGGCTTTTTTTATCGTTTCAGAAAAAGTTCTTCACGTAATGTCCCTCCTAAACCAATTTTACAAGTTGAAGTACCCATCTTTTTCACCACAACTTTACTTCACAGCTTTTTTACATACCCCAACATCAAGCAATACTTTTCAAAAGGCTTTTTTTATATCTTTTCAGAACAAGTTCTGTACGTATTGTCCCTCCTAAACCAATTTTACAAGTTGAACTACTCATCTTTTTAACCCACAACTTTACTTTACGACTTTTTGCACAACCCAACACCAAGCAATACTTTTCAAAGGCTTTTCAGAACAAGTTCTTTTCGTATTGTCCTTCCTAAACCCATTTTAAAAGTTGAAATACCCATCCATATCACCCACAACTTTACTTTAGAGCTTTTTAAATACCACAACATCAAGTAATACTTTTCAAAAGACATTTCAGAACAAGTTCATTTCTTAATGTCCCTCCTAAACTCATTTTACAACTTGAAGTACTCATCCGTTTCACCCACAACTTTACTTTACAGCTTTTTGAACACCCCAACATCAAGTAATACTTTACAAAAGGCATTTCAGAGCAAGTTCTTTTCTTAATGTCCCTCCTAAACCTATTTTACAAGTTGAACTACTCATCTTTTGCACCCACAACGCTACTTTAGTGCTTTTATGATGCATCAACACCAAGCAATACTCTTCGAAGAGCATTTCAGAACAATTTCTTTTCTTAATGTCCCTCCTAAACCCATTTTACAAGTTCAACTACTCCTTTTCACTAACAACTTTACTTTACAGCTTTTAGGGTACCTCAACACCAGGCAATACTTTTCAAAAGGCATTTCAGAACAATTTCTTTTCTTAACGTCCCTCCTAAACCCATTTTACAACTTGAAGTACTCATCTTTTTCACCCACAACATTACTTTACTGATTTTTGAACACCCCAACATCAAGCAATGCTTTTCAAAGGTCTTTCAGAGCAAGTTCTTATCTCAATATCCCTCCTAAACCAATTCTATAAGTTGAACTGCTCATCCTTTTCACCCGCAACTTTACTTTATGACTTTTTGAACACCCCAACATCAAGCAATAGTTTTCAAAAGGCGTTTCTGAACAAGTTCATTTCTTAATGTCCCTCCTAAACCCATTTTGCAACTTGAAGTACTCATCCTTTTCACCAAAAATTTAGTTTACAGCATTTTGAATACCCCAACATCAAGTAATACTTTTCAAAAGGCATTTCAGAGCAAGTTCTTTCCTTAATGTCCCTCCTAAACCCATTTTACAAGTTAAAGTACGCATCCTTTTCACCCACAATTTTACTTTACAACTTTTTGAATACCACAACACCAAGCAATACTTTTAAAATGGCATTTCAGAACAAAATCTTTTCTTAATGTGGATCCTAAACCCATTTTACAAGTTGAAGTATCCAATTTTTTCACACGCAACTTTACTTTACGACTTTTTGAATACCTCAACACCAAGTGAGCTACTCTAAGTGAGCCACTCTAAGCCACACCAGTGGCGCACAACTCTAAGTGAGCCTAAATTAACCCAACTCTCTGCATGTCTCTCTCACTATGACTGTGTGCCTGAGCGGGGTTTCTGCTATCTATAACAACATGAAATATTCTTGCGGTTGTAGTAATCGTACTCTATGGTTGCTCGTACATCTGAAGCGGCTTTCCCAGTGGTAGTCCATGGTGGGTTATCGAGACTATCTAGTTTATTGCCTGTATTAGATTTGTAATTTTCATTCATTGGACGGATGAACACCGACATCATATTTTAAAAAGAAGTGAAAATGAATTATTCGAGTAAAGTTTGTATGCATGATAAAGTCATCGTTGCCTTGAATGCTGACAAAGAGATATATTTGAACTATGAAATAAGTAGTAGGGGAGATCTTATTGGGAATGTATGCATACGTTGTCATGAAAGTGAGGAGTTAAATTCTTTTGGAGTACTCAAGAATTTCCGTAATACAAATTTTAATTATATGAAAGTATCATTTCCAGAGAAGTTAGTACTCAGAGAGAATGCCAACATAAAAATAATAGTTGATGAAGAGACCGACGACTTCTAGCTAATGGTTCTGGTAACATGTTGGCTGTTGATAGATCTTATCGTCGTCTTTCCGGTGCTAGCATTCGAATGAAAGCAAAGAGAAAAAGACGACATGCATACTGCTGCACCAACACCATAAATCATATATTGTCAACATGCAAGAACTGTTACCTCTGTAAAAATAATGTGATAATAGACAAAGAAATAACAGACAAAATGAAAAGAGCATTGGCAGCCAATATCACTAATGAATGTCCATATAAATTAATGAAGAATAAAGCATAAGTGAGGATTATTACTAGCAAAGATCATATGATCAAAGAATTAAATAATAGCAAGGATGAAATGTGTATTGAACCTGTATGCGACATCCCAGTAACAATTGGTTATGACTCAAAATGGAATAATGATTATTTAAGTGGTTATGAACTAAGAGAAGTGAGTAACTCTAGTATCAAGAGAGAACCTAATGATTTATTTTATGGAAGAGATTCAAAAAGTTCAATGTGGTTCAAAATATTAATAGTGTATTATAATGTATGTAATATACTTTTATGTTAATATTCTACATGTTGTAATTTAAATAAAAATATTTTATGCATTACTTTGTTATATTTCTATTTTTTAAGATGCATTAGCATGTCAACGCTTAGAATATTTATTAGAAAAGTCGGAGATTTTTTATTTTCTTTGGAGAAAATTAGAATTGGACTAACTTTTTTCTTTTCTTTAAGAAAATTCAGAAGAGAACTTGAAATTTTCTTCACTTTTTTGTGAAAAGTATTGCTTGATGTTAGGGTATTAAAAAAGCCATAAAGTAAAAATATGAGTGAAAAGGATGAGTGCTTCAAGTTGTAAAATTGGTTTAGGAGGGACATTAAGAAAAGAAGTTGTTCCGAAAAAATATAAAAAAGTCTTTTGAAAGTATTGCTTGATGTTGGGGTGTTTAAAAAGCCATATAGTAAATTTGTGGGTGAAAAGAATGAGTACTTCAATTTGTAAAATTGGTTTAGAATAGACATAGAGAAAACTTGTTCTGAAAAGATATAAAAAAGCCTTTTAAAAGTATTGCTTGGTTTTGGGGTATTCAAAAAGCTGTAAAGTAAAGATGTGGGTGAAAAAGATGAGTAGTTCAACTTGTAAAATGGGTTTTGGAGATACATTAAGAAAAGAACTTGTTCTGAAATACCTTTTAAAACGTAATGCTTGGTGTTGAGGTATTCAAAAAGTCGTAAAGTAAAGTTGCGTGTGAAAAAGTAGGATACTTCAACTTGTAAAATGGGCTTAGGATCCAGATTAAGAAAAGAACTTGTTCTGAAATGCCATTTTAAAAGTATTGCTTGGTGTTGGGGTATTCAGAAAGCTGTAAAGTAAAGTTGTAGGTGAAATGGATGGGTACTTCAACTTGTAAAATCGGTTTAGGAGGGACATTAAGAAAAGAACTTGCTCTGAAATACCTTTTGAAAATATTACTTGGTGTTGAGGTGTTCAAAAAGCTGTAAAATAAAGTTTTGGTGAAAAGGATGAGTAGTTCAAGTTGTAAAATTGGTTTAGGAGGGACATTAAGAAAGGAGCTTGTTCTGAAATGCCTTTTGAAAAGTATTACTTGATGTGTGGGTGTTCAAAAAGCCACAAAGTAAAGTTGCGGGTGAAAAGGATGAGCAGTTCAACTTATAGAATTGGTTTAGGAGGGATATTAAGAAAACAACTTGCTCTAAAAGGCCTTTGAAAAGTACTGCTTGATGTTGCGGTTTTCAAAAGCAGTAAAGTAATGTTGTGGGTGAAAAAGATGAATACTTCAAGTTTCTAAAATGGGTATAGGAGGGACATTAAGAAAAGAACTTGTTCTGAAATGCTCTTTGAAAAGTATTGTTTGGTGTTGATGCATCATAAAAGCAGTAAAGTAATGTTGTGGGTGAAAAAATGAGTTGTTCAACTTGTAAAATGGGTTTAGGAGGGACATTAAGAAAAGAACTTGCTCTGACATGCCTTTTGTAAAGTATTGCTTGATGTTGACGTGTTCAAAAAGCTGTAAAGCAAAGTTGTGGGTGAGACGGATGAGCACTTCAAGTTGTAAAATGAGTTTAGGAGGGACATTAAGAAATGGACTTGTTCTGAAATGCCTTTTGAACAGTATTACTTGGTCTTTTGGTATTCAAAAAGCTGTAAAGTAAAGTTGTGGGTGATATGGATGGGTAATTCAACTTTTAAAATGGGTTTAGGAAGGACATTACGAAAAGAACTTGTTGTGAAATGCCTTTGAAAAGTATTGCTTGATGTTGGGGTGTGCAAAAAGTTGTACGTATAGAACTTGTTCTGAAAAGATATAAGAAAAAAGCCTTTTGAAAAGTATTGCTTGATGTTGGGGTATGTAAAAACCTGTAAAGTAAAGTTGTGGTGAAAAGGATGGGTACTTCAACTTGTAAAATTGGTTTAGGAGGGACATTACATGAAGAACTTTTTCTGGAAAGATAACAAAATCTTTTGAAAAGTATTGCTTGATGTTGGGGTGTGCAAAAAGCCGTAAAGTAAAGAGGTGGGTGTAAAGGATGAGTACTTCAACTTGTAAAATTGGTTTAGGAAGGACATTACGTAAAGAACTTTTTCTGAAATGCCTTTTGAAAAGCATTCCTTGGTGTTGAGGTATGCAAAAAGTCGTAAAATAAACCTGTGGATGAAAGGGATGAGCACTTCAAGTTGTAAAATTGGTGCTGGAAGGACATTACGTAAAGAACTTGTTCTGAAATGCCTTTTGTAAAGTATTGCTTGATGTTGGGGTATTCAAAAAGTCATAAAGTAAAGTTGTGGATGGAAAGGATGAGTAGTTCATATTGTAAAATTGGTTCAGGAGGGACATTAAGAAAAGAACTTGTTCTGAAATACCTTTGAAAAGTATTGATTGGTGTTGGGGTATTCAAAATGCAGTAAAGTAAAGTTGTGGGTGAAAAAGATGGGTAGTTCAACTTGTTAAATGGGTTTGGAGAGACATTAGGAAAGGAACTTGTTCTGAAATGTCTTTAGAAAAGTATTGCTTGGTGTTGGGGTATTCAAAAAGCTGTAAAGTAGAGATTTTGGTCAAAATGTTGAGTACTTCAGCATGTAAAATTGGTGTAGGGAAGATATTAAGAAAAGAACTTGTTATGAAATGTCCTTTGAAAAGTATTGATTGGTGTTGGGGTATTCAAAATGCTGTAAAGTAAAGTTGTGGGTGACAAGGATGAGTACTTCAACTTGTAAAATGGGTTTAGGAGGGACATTAAGAAAAGAACTTGTTCTGAAAAATATAAAAACCTTTTGAAAGTATTTTTTTATGTTGAGTTATTCAAAAAGTCGTAAAGTAAAGTTGCTTGTGAAAAAGATGGGTACTTCAACTTGTAACATGGGTTGAGGATGGACATTAAAAAAAGAACTTGTTTTGAAAAAATATAAAAAAGCCTTTGAAAAGTATTGCTTGATGTTGGGGTATTCAAAAAGTCATAAAGTAAAGTTGCCGGCGCGAAAAAGGTGAGTAGTTCAACTTGTAAAATTGGTTTAGGAGTGACATTACATAGAGAATTTGTTCTGAAAAAATATAAAAAAAAGCCCTTTGAAAAGTATTGCTTGGTGTTGGGGTATGCAAAGTAAAGTTGTGGGTGAAAAGGATGTGTGCTTCAAGTTGTAAAATTGGTTTAGGAGAGACATTATATAAAGAACTTGTTCTGAAAAAATATAATAAAGACTTTTGAAAAGTATTGCTTGATGTTGTGGTAAGCAAAAAGTTGTAAAGTAAAGTTGTGGTGAAAAGGAGAGTTGTGGTGACCAAGCACCCTTGGTTGCATCTGTTGAAATATATTTTGGAATATGGATAGAGCTGTATATGAAACCCAATTATATCCTTGTGGCATAGTTGTGATCCCTTGTGATCCCTCTGTCACCTAGTGGCATTTAAAGACAAGTTGTCATCCCTTGGACTCCTTTTTCTTCAAGTTTTTAATACTTTTAGCCACTAAAACCCAAGTTTGTATTTTCTAGAATTAAGGAGCTCTCTCCCCTCAATTACTTGTCTAAAACCCTTACAATTTCCTCTCAATACCTTCTTCCTTTTAAAACTAAACTTTCCAATTGAATAGAATAAGAAGCCAGCAGCATTTTGATTTGAACTAATATTAGGCTACAAGGGTACTTTGGGACCACTGTATAGATAATAGGCATTATGATCTTTCCCTATCTTACCCATTATAAAGACCTGTACCGAGGTGCGAGTGCTTTAGAGCAGGTAGAAACATAAGCGACATTAGATCTTTCAGGGGTAGACAAGTCAGATTTCCCTTGAACGCGAAACTTGGCTTCAACGTTGGAAAACAAAATTTTTGAAGAAAATAATTTTAAATTAATGTTTTCCAATGCATATATGAAAATTGGTAATTAGTAGTGCAATTTTTTTATTAGATGTTTTTGGAATTTAACGTTGGTTTCGAAGTCTCAAGTTGGTTTCAAAGGCATTTTGAGACAGTTTCTGCCAAAATAGGCGTTCTAGGGTAATTGGACCGCTGATGGCAGATTAGTGGTCCGGAACATCACAGAGAGATGTATAATAGCTCATTCAAACGGAAATTACATTTGCTAGTGAACCTTCTAAGTGATCAAAACTATTCGAGGGCAAACAGCCCCCCTCCCTGAAGTTCTCCTTCCCCAAAGTCATCCAATCACAATTTATTGGATGAATTTTAGATATTCATTTTGCTCAATATAGATCAAAGGTCAAATATTTATAGTTTTGGTGATAATAATACCCACAAAACTCCCCGGAGAATACTGTATCGGCCTCGGCCGGATTTGTATCACGTGTTACGGCATAAGCGTATTGTTATTGGGTATATTTAGAATCGAATGTGTCTAAATAGATGTTTAATATCTCATATAAAAGATATTGCGTATATCTATGTGCGTAGCGTCATTTCGTCCAAATCCTGAAGTGACAACTGACAAGAAAACTGACATGTCTCTCTGGATGCTTGAATTATGAAGGTTTATCTTAGTTTTGATAAGATTTTTTTTTTTTTTGCAGAAGCGAAATTTAAGTCGGAGAGCAAAATGACAGTTGGTTGTTGAAAACTCGGGTCTGAAGGGGGCAGTTGCCTCCCCATGCCTCAATGAAATTACGCCCTTTCTACACCCTTCCTGCAAATTCCACCATCAGCAACTAACCTAGAAACTTACATAAAATTGGTAGCATTAGTCTATGCCCTCTTGAAAGAATTAAATAAAAAAAACAAGTTTTTTTAACTGAAAGTAAGGAACGACGTTAAAACTTAAAACGAACAGAAATTATTCCGTATATGAAGGGGGCTGTCCCCTCCTCAACGCCTCGCTCTTTACGCTAAAGTTTTTTTATTGTTTAAAAAAATAGAGTTGTGAGAAAGTCAAACTTTAGCGTAAAGAGCGAGGCGTTGAGGAGGGGACAGCCCTTCATATACGGGATAATTTCTGTTCGTTTTAAGTTTTAACGTCGTTCCTTACTTTCAGTTAAAAAAACTTGTTTTTTTTATTTAATTTTTGAACGTTTTTGAATTAATGCAGGTTTTGATTTTGGCTCACCGTACATGAATAATTAAAACAAGATTTGCATATTATATTTGGTTAAATGGCTTTCTCGAAACTTGTTTAATTTTATTTACGAACGTTTTTATTAGGAATAAATATACGTAACTTAGAATTAACTTACGTAACGAACTTCTATATTCATTAATTTTTAACACGTATATTAGGGGGTTCGTCCCCTAGTCAATACCCTGCTCTTTAAACTATAGTTCGAATTTTTTTTCCAGTTCTTTAAAAATGACCTCTTAATCACAATCAGTTGATCAGTTGAAAAACTTGTTTTTTTTTATTTAATTCCTTATCTTTTTCTTTAATAATGCTGGGAAATCCGGCGCCCCCTTCCTTGCAATGCCCCGTCCCCCCGGAAAACTTCCTTCAAGGAAAGATCCTTCCATATAGCCCCCAACCCTCTCCTTCCCCCACCTACCAGAAAAAATCTCCTCTGAAAAAGTCTGTATACTTCCCAATAACCAATACTATATGTTAACATTGAGTAAAGTTCATAACTTTCAGCCCTCCCCCTGGGGCCTTTGGGGAATCAAGTCATCCTAAAAGACATTTTTATCATATTTTCGACCATGCTGAACAAAATGGCTATCTCAAAATTTTGATCGGGTGACTTTGGGAAAAAAATGAGCGTGGGAGGGGGCCTAGCTGCCCTCCATTTTTTTGGTCACTTAAAAAGGGCACTATAACTTTTAATTTACGTTCTAATGAGCCGTCCCACGATATTATAGGACCACTGGGTCGATACGATCACCCCTGTAAAAAACAAACAAAAAAAAAAAACAAATGTAAGCTTTATCTTTAATGTTCAAGAGTTGGGCGAGTCCATTCAATGGTGCTTACAAACTAGTATACCATTTTGCAGAGCTAGATATTCAAGTCCATAGATGTTTCATATAAACAGTCTTTATTTATATCAAAACCATAGCTTTCTACATACTTGTCACGTACAATGCATACGTTCGACTCTCTCAATCTAAGGGTTAAACCCACAAATATATACATGTCTTTTTACAGGTTTATGAATATTTTCTAGGAATCCTTTCACTTTTCACATTACTGGGTAAACCTATATTCAAAGAAATCCCTTGGATTCCGTGACAAACGAAAGCTGTGTTGCAACAAAAATATTGACAGCTAGGTTAATCTATTAACATAATTTAAATCAGGAAGAGACTTTACAATCCACCCCCCTCTTAAATAGAACCAATGTTCTTATTATTTCCCTTCATATTTTTGATTTATTTAAAAAAAATAGGTTTTTAGATTATCTTTTACATCACTTAAATCCCGACTCTAGCAAAAAAAAAATTAATATTTTAAAACTATGCTTAAAAGTTCTGGTATTACGGCACAGAATATCCATGAAACAAACATAAAATTAGGACACAAAAAATTAAAAGAACAAACAGCAAATACTAAATTAGGGTGTGCACTTAAAAACATACACTGAAAATAAAAGTGTTCTGTTTTGACGGGGAATCACTTTGGCAGGATTGCCACAAAACTGGCAATGTTGACACTGTTTATAAGTGAAAGCCTTTTCGTTCACTAGGTGCGCAGTCACTTACAATTGTCCCTACACGTAAACATATAAACATATAACATAGACTTATCAATAAATCTTATCGCGTTTTAATGTAGCGAAAGCCTATCTTTGCAGAGAATATATAAAAATGAGGATTGGTAATGATTCCAATTTTCTTAATAAAATCTGCTATAAAATTCAACTCAATTTTTATTATGATTACTCTCCTTATTGAGAGAAAAATCTTGGTAACAGCAGCAATGTTATCCATATATATATATATATATATATAATTTCCATTAACTAAATTAATACACTATTTTAGGGGATGTTGAAAAAAAAACATTGAATAATTAGTAAAATATTTATACACACGGCTTAAACTTAAAATATTTTAATATCTGAATTTTGGTTACCTCATAAGTATGTATTTATATTAGGCATTTCAATCCCTGCTGAAAGATTCCAAAATGGAGGGATTGATCCTTTTTTTTTTTTTTTTTTTTAGGCACAACTCCGCTCGGCAAAGCCGAACGAACATCAACCAAAGACTTGCATAAAGGCCCAGGGTTAGACACAACGTCACCGTCGTCCACTAGGCATCACACCCAGCAGCTGTCGGGTAATGCGGATAAGTCCACGTCCGCTATGATATAATGCAATGTTCCCCACAATGCCCGTTTTTTCGATAACCCCACCCTACGACAATACAACAACCAGTCCAACAGACTAGAAGAGTGAGCATCCAAAGCTCGAGCGGATGCAGTACACGTTTTTTCCATCATCTGGTTAACTATCGACGATGAAGGTTGTTGCAGGAAAAAACCCGATGCAGGTACTAACCCATATGAGTTAGCGATTTTAGCTAACTTCTCTTTAATCCTGCGTATAGCTGCTTTCCGTTTTGCAACACGCTGCTTCCTCTCCTCTTCAGACATCGGAGGGACTGTCTCTTTAGGTTTCTTTGATGGGGCCTTCCCCTTGGTTGGCGCAAGTCCTGTCGCTCCTATCCGACCCGTCTTAGCCGTTTTACGCCCACTACTAGGGCGCGTGTTGATACGAAAGTAATCCTGCAACACAGATATCTCGTGTTCGTCAATCCCCACCAACTCCTCAAACTCGCCTTTGTAAAAAATAGAATATCTATTAGAAACAGGAATGTTGTATTCTGATTTCTCATCATGACACACTTCTTTACGTAATATATATCTACATATACATGCAATTTCCAAGGCCCCGTCTATCGCCCCGTCCCTGTATTCCTTTAACCGTTCCACATAAAACCGAGCTACGTCCCCCGGATTAGCAGATCTCATTGCGCTTCGCGGAACGAACTGCTGGGCACCTCCGTACCTGGCCCACTTACCATCACGTGAGGCTAATTCTGTAGATGCCTCTTCAACACAGGTACACTTTGTGTGGTATCTCATAGAAATGTCCAGCACTTTCAAATTTTTACCAGGCATCTCATCCCTGTCTTTTAGTACTAATGATACACTATTAAGTCCCATGTTGCTGTTAATGCTAATATACTTAGTTTCAGATTGAGGGTTTTCTTTTTCTGTACCAGTCGTAGCCCTCTATCTAGACTGGCTATTTAGTTTTCCGATACTTGTTCAGAGTCTGGGTCTTTTCTATACCAGCATTCGGAACTATCGTGGTTTCGGTTACCGCAAACGTAGCATGTCTTTCTCTGGGGAGGCGGAACCTATTTTCAATCGACACGGCAGCCGAAAAAAACTCATCCGCCGGTTTTGTCGCAATTTCAATTTTTTCATACTTGGTCGCAATTTTAAAAGCATCTTCTAGGTTAGCTATTTGATCCTCTTGTTCCGTCAGTACCCTTTTAAAAGTTATGCATGCACCTTCCCTAAAAGTGTTTAGTGCCAATGGTTGAACTGCCGGGTTTCTTAGCCCATCCCAATAGCCCATTGAATTCGCGTAAGACTTAGCGGCTCTTTCAACTCGTTTTAAGAATTGATATACTGTTTCATCCGGAAATTGTTTACATCCCACAAGATCTTGTAAGATTTGCCCGGGTCTACGTTGAGGAGCAAAAGCCTCCAACAGATTTTTCCGTAATGTATCAAGTGTTAAATTCCCCTTATTTAAATCATCAAAAAAAAATAGAGAATTCCCCTTTCATTAGCATTCCTGCTGTGGCAACCACTTGCTTTTCCGACCACGTTAAGGTATCTTAAATTCTTTTCAGTTGGCTAATAAATTCATTTATCTTTGAGACCTCTGTTAATGGTGTTATTAAGGAAGCTAAATCTGTTGTTGCTCTGATTGAAAGGTTATCACCTGACGGTGGATTATTTGTTGGACGCGGTTTAGAGGAAATTTGTAGATAATGGGCCATTGCCGCTGCTTCCCAGATACTTATTTCAGAATAAAACTTACTGACTATTTCTTCGTCATAATCATCCCTACTTGGATCAAAGGTAGGGGGTGTTTCTATCTTTCGTAATTCTTGCTGTGTGAGGTAGGCTTTCGCTTTTATTTCATCAAAATTATCATTTTCAGGATTTAATTCTGGGATATTCATGGTAAAAAAAAAACTAAAAATTGATACTGGAAAATAGCTAGCCTAAGCACTCCTAACTTTTTCCTATGCGCACAACTTTGGCGCTCACACTTACTCTTTATATTTTTCACTGGATGCAGATCCCTCCAAGGTTTCTTCTTTGATGGCTTGAGATTTCACGACAGGAGATGTGCGTAGATTGGTAGGCTTTGGTCACCTTCGGTTGATTGAACTGCGGTGGTTGAGAAACATTTAGAAGTTGAGACGACCCTGTGTAACAATATGCCTGGCCAGTATTTTGTTTATTTCTGGCGTCTTTTTGGATGAAATGGCATCGGACTGGCTCTGCTGTGGATGGACTGGGCTCGAAAAATTACAGCACTTCTGACACCATGTTGTAAGCTTTATCTTTAATGTTCAAGAGTTGGGCGAGTCCATTCAATGGTGCTTACAAACTAGTATACCATTTTGCAGAGCTAGATATTCAAGTCCATAGATGTTTCATATAAACAGTCTTTATTTATATCAAAGCCATAGCTTTCTACATACTTATCACGTACAATGCATAAGTTCGACTCTCCCTATCTAAGGGTTAAACACACAAATATATACTTGTCTTTCTACAGGTTTATGAATATTTTCTAGGAATCCTTTTACTTTTCACATTACTGGGTAAACCTATATTCAAAGAAATCCCTTGGATTCCGTGACAAACGAAAGCTGTGTTGCAACAAAAATATTGACAGCTAGGTTAATCTATTAACATAATTTAAATCAGGAAGAGACTTTACACAAACAAACAAACAAATAAACACGCATCCGTGATCTTTCTTCTGGCAAAAATTGGAAAATTCCACATTTTTGTAGATAGGAGCTTGAAACCTCTACAGTAGGGTTCTCTGATACGCTGAATATGATGGTGTGATTTTTAAGGTTTATAACATTAAGGTTCTATAACTTTTAGGGGGTCTTTCCTCCTTTTTTCGAAAATCAGCCAAATTTTCTCAGGCACGTAACTTTTGATTGGTAAGATTAAACTTGATGAAACTTATATTTTTGAAATCAAAATTAAAATCTGATTCTTTTGATGTATCTATTGGTATCAAAATCCCGTTTTTTAGAGTTTCGGTTACCATTGAGCCGGGTCGCTCCTTACTTACAGTTCGTTACCACGAACTGTTTGAAAAGAATTGACACTTATGTACTATACAAACACACTCAAGAAGGGCTGTTAGGTTAATCATATTGATATATGTCAAAACATGATGAAAATATAATACTTTAGTTTCCTTGAAAATATAATTTGTGGTAAATATTTGCATATTAACGGGGGGGAGTGGGTAAATAATCTCAGAAAGGGGTTAAAAACCTATTTCAACTTTACCTTACCTCCAGCCCTCCCCCCCCGCAAGTGCAAATATAGAGCTTAAGTTATACATGTCCAATGCATTCTGTAGCTCGTCATTAATGATTGTAGATATGATACCGGGGGGCTCAGATCGTAAATTCAGCAAACTTATCTACTGTGTGGTATAAAGGATTCAGCGGTAGCTGCAACCTAGCAAAGAGTAAACTACAGCCTAAATGACAAAAGCCAAAAAACTTTAAAGCGGTCTTTTTTCTTCTTTTTCTCCAAGCCTAGTGGGTAACTGGAACATCATAGAGAGATGCTTAAGAGGTCATTTATAAGCTATTTTTCATGTGTACGCGGCTTATATAAATTCTACGATCCACAAGAGCCATATGGCACAAAAATTAGCACTTTATACTATTTGGTGGAGCTAGCGGGTGACCAGAACATCGTAGATAGATTTTGATAGCTCATATAAAAATATTGCTCAAGGTCCTATAAATTCCACCATTTGCAAGTTTCAAATGGTCCTAAGAACAGTACTTTGCCATTTCTGAAGTAGAAAAGCAGGGGCTAGTGGCAACCAGAACTTCTTAGAGTGATGTTTAATGGTACAGATGAAAACTTTTGCTTATATTTATGGGCTTTTATAAATTCTACAGTTCGTAAATGATATATAGCACTAAAAACAACATTTTTGGTGCCACTTTAAACCAACTAATATAAACCAACTAATAATGTTTCTCTGTGTTTCTAGGATTCTAGAAAACTATTGCTTTACTAAAAACATAAAATAATATAGGAATTTCGGTACAGTAAAAGCAACCAAATTAAGGACACTTTTTTACAGAATAAAACTATTAACAATCCCTCTTAGGACCAATTCCTTTTTTAAGTGAACAATATGTCAATATATAGATGAAACCTTAGTTTGCGTAAGCAAAGAATATTTGAAAGACGTGCTTAGGTCAAACTCTAGTTACGCTTGTGATAAAATGAAAATTGTTCACGCTCACAGAATAAACTACAGAGACCGTTTTTTTGTTCTCGTGTTTATCATTGCTTGATTCTCAAACATAAGATTTGTGACTGACTCATTAGAGTCAAGATGTAAAACATAACTTTTCAAACTATAAAAGATGTAAATCTTACCAGTATTTTTTTAATATGCATGGGTGTAACAGAAAAACGCACGAATTACAAAAATCCATGCAGAAAAAAAAAACTTCACTAGAATGTTCTCACTTTGTATGTGAGACTAATCTCCCTCCTTCCCAGAGCTACATGTCAGGATTAACTTTCGTCCCAATGACCCAAATGGTCGGAGCGGCAGATTCTGTATCTGGTTATTTCGATTAGTACCCATGCCGGAAGGTACAAAAATGTTAAGGGTTGATTCCAGGGTAGTTGACCAGGCTGAAAACAAATATTGTAGGGCAAATGTTCGTCGTTGGGGTTTTTCTGAGATAAAGGCCAAAAACACCAAATTTGGCTTATAATGGGGTTTGACGATTCAAATTTTTTTTTTACAGATAAGATTTGTCAAATCCAGCGTTATTTTACATCAATAGAAAAAAGAGATTTGGGGCTACACGAATATGATTTTTGTTTGTAAAAAAAAAATGGTTCACTTTTTACTGCAGTTTCAAAAAAAATTCAGATTTTTTTCAACAAATTTATAACAGAAAAACTAAGAACTCCAAATTTTTTCAAGATAAAGTAATTTTTATATTAAAAAGAACGTTGAAATGCAAAAAAGTAATTTTTTATATTAAGAAGTACGTTGAATTCCAAACACATTTAGCTAAGAAAAAAAGTTTAAATTATTGTGTCTGAGGGGTCTACAACATTTTTAGCAAATGTACCCGATAATACGAGTTTTGTTTAGTAGCCTGCTACCTAGCGGGAAGTTTTTTTTTTATCACGTTACAACAGGTAAAATTAATCATTCCAGGCCAGATAGAAAATTATTTACCCTGAAGTGATGATGTAATACTGTCAGGTATTAAAGGTAATGCACCAGCTAGTCATTTTATGGGACATGATCGTTTTATTAGAACTACGGCTCGAAACATCGAATAGATTCTAGTTTTCGGGCTCTTGGGTGTCAGTAATGGATAGGAAGTGATCTTACTATCAAGACGATTCAGAAGATTTGTCCAAGTTACGCTACGTCTCATTTTGGTCAAATCATTTATGGTCGGGAAGCCAAAGTTAAAAAAGGTGTCAAATGACGCTTTGTAAAAAAAACTTTTGGTAAATGATTTCGGACTTTTAGAGAAAATATTTTCGAACATGGTGATTCCATTTATTTCGCGATATGTGACCACCAAAATGCGCTTCATAGTTTAATATGAGGTCAAAGTTTCGACTCGATAATCGATGGTAAAAAATTTAAAAATTATCTTGTTCATTGCTAAGTAGATGACACTGCATCGTTCACGTGTCTTTGTTATGGTTATCTTTACTGCAATCTGCCAAACTGGTACAAATTGATGGTTGAAAAGCTTAAAAAGCTAATTAACTATATTATTTGATGCTCAAAGGTTTGTCTATACCAGTATTTAATTTTTTATTGTTCGCCTCGTCTTCCAGGAATCCTTGGTATATAAATTTATAATGCATAATCTTACAATACGTATAGATGTCTAAAAATCTTACAAGTTTTGGGGTCAAAGGATAGTTAAAGGCTCACTTACGTGGTTTAGAAGTAGGGTAAATGTGCAGATTAGTTCCCCCCGGCATTTGAATTTTCAAGGATCAAATTTTTCTTTTTTCTTGGATTCACAGTCTTGCTACCTGGGTTACTGATCTCTTCAAAATTCCTTTTTCTTGACAGCTCAAGCTTAGAAAGGCTTGCACCCAATTCATTGCATAATCGGTCAGAAATGCATATTGCCTTGACAGGTACTAACACGCTCGAATGTTCCTTTTTTTTGGATTCACAGTCTTCCTACTTGGGTTACTCATTTCTTCAATATTCCGTTTTTTGACAGTTCAAGCTTAGAAAGGGTAACAACCAAATCATTTGCATAATCGATCGGAAATACTATTTGCCTTGACAGGTACTAAGGTGCACAAATTTTCAGAACTTAGTTCACGAATTTTCTTTTTTCTTAGACTTACAGCCTTGCTAGGACCTCGGCTACTCTTTTTTTCTAAATGACTTTTCTTGACTTTGATCTGATGGAAATACTTTCTGCCACAACAACCATGGCTGAGCTTGTATCTACAAAACTTCTGCTCCTAGTTTCCATTCGCTTTAGGTCTACACTCATGGTAGAATTTGGCTCACATATTTCCACATTATTTGAGTTCACAACCTTAAAAAAACCAATTATCTTTGGTTCTAGCTATAAAAGCTTTCTCTTCCTTCATGGCCACATGCAAAGGAGTATGTCTTTTATCATCTAAAGGGTCTATAAGAGCACCCTTTGGAATAAGTGACCGGCGCATGCCTAGTTTACCTTCTGCTGCAGCATGGTGTAAAGATGGTCGTCGGCAAATTTTTCTTGAAGGTATAATTTTAGAATTACATTTGCCCAATTGGTCAGGTAAATTGGTCGAACTATATTTAGCCTCGATAGGTACTAACACTCTAACATTTTTAAAGTTCAAGCTGCTTGTTTTTCTTTGTTTTTGATTCACAGTCCTTATAGAATCTTTGTCACTTATTTTTTCCATTTTAGAAATAAATATCTCCGATAGTCGGGTAAAAATGTTTTCAGCCTTAACAGGTACTGACGCACTTGACTTTTCAAGGCTCAAATCACGAGTTTTTCTTTTCTTTGAATTTTCAATCTTGCTACCTGGGTCACTCATTTCTTCAAATGGCCTTTTTTCTTGACGGTTCAAGATTCTAGATGCTTCTACCCGGTTCACAACATAATTGGGTGGCTTTTCTTGACTTTGATCTGGTGAAAATTCTTTCTGCCTTGGCAGCAGGGTTGCCACCGGTGACACTTTAGTGTCACTTTTGACACTTTTTTATAAAAAATGGCACTTTTTGGGACACCTGACACTATTAGGACACGTTTTAGCAAAAGTGGCACTTTTTTGCTAAGTAGCACTATTTTACAAAAAAAAAGAATTTTTTCAGACTAAAAACCGGAAGGAAAACTGTCAATGTAGATATACATCGATATCCTTTTTCTGTCAGTTAAGATTCTTATCTTAACTCCGGCAATTATTGGCAATTATTGGATGCAAGAATCTTTCTGTGCGGTGAAAAACATAAACGTGTTTATCTCTATCTGTGTGTGAGAAATTTTTATATTCTTATTCTTATCACTGATAAGCGAAGATCATCCAGTGATCTTCGGTACGAAATACTTGGCAATGAAGAGGACAGAGAAAGACATTTAACTGCAATGTGGTGGAGAAGCCTTCAGATGTTTTCAGTTGTTTAGTTCAACTATTTTGTGTTGTTGCAATAATTTGTAGGCACATAGACGATAAGTCAGTCAAGCAGTTTGCAATTCTTGATTGGATCCGAATTCAATTTTTATGTTTTATTAGTTGAGGGTTGACTACAATTCAAAGAAGAAAAGAGCAAGAAAAGCTAAGAGTATATTTTTGCGCCACTATGTTAATAGCTGTTACTATGTTAACCAGTCACTGGGCCAGTGACTGCATAACTTTGCGCATCTTTTCATCGATTTCCGTGACTGGAGCTCTTGAAGCCCAGTGACTGAAAAGTTCACTGGTGACATTACACAACGACTCAGCAACGCAAAAACATCCACTGAGCTCACTAGTGTCCCACAAAAATATCTAGTGACCTCTTCACTGAATGGGCCAGTGACACAAAAATGCGCTCTAAGATTTCCGTTCACACTTTTCATATTTTTTCTTTGAATTCTTGGCAATGGAAAAATGAATATTCATACATAACCATCATTCTAAAAAAAAATCGATACCAAAACTTCTATTACCTTTAATCCTATGCAATCATTAGCACCGGGTACCCAATTCTGGGTACCCGGCTGACTGACCGTATTTCAAACAATAGGCTATACGAAAAATGTGGTTCAATACCGCTTTCTAGGTCTATAATGAAAGAAAGGTTGAGGTGGTTAGGGCATGTTGTGCGGATGAAGGATGACAGATTGCCGAAGATTATTCTTTTCGGCCAACCATGTAGGGCTAAAGGGAAAGCAGGTCGTCCCCGTCTGGGGTGGGAGGACATCATAAAGAAAAATTTAACGAAAATGAGAACTTCGTGGACGGGTGGAAAAAGCAAGGCTTTGAATAGATTGGGGTGGAGGAGGAGCGTGCGTAGCTGTGTTGGCCTCAGGCGGCTTGGTGCTGCGATGAGTTGTTAGTAGTTAGTAGTAGTAGTAATCATTAGCGAAATCACAATCTAATTTCACTTTTTTTTCTTACTTTAATTTATGTTACGTCATTACATAAATTGAATTTGGACTCACTTCCTCATTTTAGTTATTTTATTCCCGCTAATATTTGATTGTAAATGTGCTTTCACGCTATTACACTAAATGCTCGTTTTTTTATTATAAAGGTGCTTTCATATTGATACTTAAAATGCTAGTTGACTGTTCCTATGCCCTAGTCCCTGGACACTTCGTAAAGAAAAATTTACTTGGAGTGGCGAGAGTTTTCGTGAAACTTATTCAATTCATGTTATGCTAAACAGATTAAATGAAATAGCTGTCCTATTGTTTTTTCAGTGGTTTTTGCAAAATCAACTATTTAAAAGAGTTAGAGACCGAACCAGTATTAGTTTTGTTAATCATAGGGTCATTAATAGCGGAGATCTATGTCCGTGGCATTCTCTTCAGCATTTTCGGAGAAAAAAAAAGTTTCAAGCGCCTGAATGCACTGTAATAATCCAGATAGTCCATTTTATGGAAAAACTGGATGAAAAACTCTAAATGTAGACGAGTATTGCTGTCCCTTTTTTCCGTTTTCTCAAAAGAAAAAAAAAACTGCTTCCTCTTTTGTTTTTCCGTTCCTGTTTCACGCTAAGAATAACGACTGCTCAGAGAAAAAGAAAAGAAAGTACTCTGTGGGACAAGTTCCCATTTTATACAGTAAGAAACATTTATGTTTTAGAGGGTTCTTAGGAGGGGGGCTGGCAAGTTGACAAGAGTGGAAGCGCTGCACAAAGCCGGAAATCAGCACTGACTAAGTAAAATCCAAATTTCTTTTTTATAGTTGATAGATGGCATTAGATCCGACATTTCATGTTGGAGAATTTAAAGATACGGGACACCACGCGGGGATGATCCGAAGCGGATTGGCCAATATTTTCAATAAAAAAAAGCTTGTCGATATGAGCGCGAGCGACGCGTAGCGTCGCGAGTGGCAAATTTTTGGAAAATGACACTTTTTATACAGAATTGACACTATTTTGCCACCCAAAGTGGCACCAAGAAAAGCGGCCGAGTGGCAACCCTGCTTGGCAGGCATTGCCGAACTTATACCTGCAAAATGTCTGTTCTAAGTTTTCATTTGTTTTATATCTATAGTTCTGTCGGAATTTGGCTACTTATTTCCACAGTAGTTGAGTTTATAACCGCCGAAACACAGTTATCCATAGAGGATTCTAAGTTATGATTGTCACTATTCTCAAACATTTTGTAATTTTCTCTCATTGCTTTTTGTTTCAAAACTGGAACTGAAATTGGAAACTAAAAGCATTAGTTCCCCTCGATTAGTGTCTCCCGGCATTATTAAAAAACGACCAAAATAAAATATAAACAAATAATTTATTGTTCAAAGTAAGGAGCAATATCAAAATTTAAAACAAAAAAAAATATTACCCCTCCTCAAGACCTTTATACTAAAATTCGATTTGGTGTCTGAATTTTTTAAGAAAGACTTCTGAAACACAATGACCGTTTAATCAAAATAATAATTTTTGTAACTTCTAGAAAAAACTTTAGTGTAAAGAGTGTGGTCTTGAGGAGGGGTAACATTTTACGTATATTTAATAATTTCAAATTTTCATATACTTAACTAATTTCTGTTTGTTTTAATATACTTAATTTTTCAACATACATTTTTCATATAATTAATAATTTCTATTCGTTTTAAATTTTGACATTGCTTGTTACTTTCAGCTGAAAAAAAAGTTTATTTTATTTGATTGACTCAGACACGAAGGATGAGGTACATAAATATGGAATAGTGCTCATGATGAATAAGGAAGTTGCTTAGTCTTGCTTAGGTTGGAAAGGTAACAATAGCAGAATGTTATTCCCTCGTTTTAAGACTAAAAAGTAAACCGTGTCAGTCATAGTTGTGTGCGTCTTTGCAGAACCGACTGACGGCAATAGTAGTGACTAAAATGCACATTACTTACAGCTACGGGAAAAAAATTGACATACGATGTTACGAATCTAATACCCAGGTAGAAATAAAGTGTTTTTATTGGGAGATTTTAACACTAAAATCAGTAAAAATAGAAACTCTTAGAGCTGTATGATAGATGGTATTCGAGCCTAGGTAAATTTGATATAGGAGAAGGAAACTGTAATGGCTACAGACTAATGCAATTTGAAATGCAGTATTTGGAGTACTTATAAAAAAAAGTATTTGCAAAAAAGTATTTTTGCAGTACTTATAGAAATTCAACATTTGGTCACTAAATGGGCCATAAGTTAAGATGGTATTTACACAATAGTAAGACACCTAACCATATATTAATTTATTTTTTGCAGCAGGGGCTGATTCGCACTGGCATGACATCACACACTAGAAAATATGACGTGATGAAGATACTTTACGTCATTACGTCTAAATATGGATACTTACGTCATTGACTCTATAAGTAAATTGGCTTTTGAAAATCAGTTTTCAGTTTCGAAACAAAAAGCAATGAGAGAAGATTACAAAATTTTTGAGAATAGTGACAATCATGACTTAGAATCCTCTATAAATAATTGTGTTTCTACGGTTGTAAACTCAACTGCTGTGGAAAAAATTGGGCCAAATTCTGACAGAACTATAGATATAAAACAAATGAAAACTTGGAACAGATATTTTGCAGGTATAAGCTCAGCCATACCTGCCGAGGCAGAAAGCATTCTCACCAGATCAAAGTCGAGAAAAGCCACCAAATTACATGATGAACCAGGTACAAAAATCTCAAAGATTGAACCGTCAAGAAAAAGGACCTTTGAAGAGATGAGTGACCCATGCAGCAAGATTGAAAATCCAAAGAAAACAAAAATTCGTGAATTGAGCCTTGAAAATTCAAGCGTGTCAGTACCTGTTAAGCCTGAAAACAATTTTACCCGATTATCTGGAATATGTATTTCTAAAATTGAAAAAAAATGTGACAAAGATTGTAGAAAAACTGTGAATTCAAAACAAAGAAAAACAAGCAAATTGAACTTTAAAAATGTCAGCGTGTCAGTACCTATCGAGGCTAAATGTAGTTCGGCCAATTTACCTGACCAATTGGGCAAATGTAATTCTAAAATTAAACCTTCAAGAAAAAGTGGCCGACGACCATCTTTACACCATGCTGCAGCAGAACGTAAGCTAGATATGTGTCAGTCAATTATTCCAAAGAGTGGTCTTATAGACCATTTAGATGATAAAAGACGTACTCCTTTGAACGTGGCCATGAATGAAGAGAAAGTTCTTATAACTAGAACCAAAGATAATTGTGTTTTTAAGGTTATGAACTCAAATAATGCCGAAAAATATGAGCCAAATTCTACCATGAGTGTAGACCTAAAGCGAATGGAAACTAGGAGCAGAAGTTTTGTAGATAAAACCTCATCCATGGCTGTTGTGGCAGAAAGTATTTCCCTCAGATCAAAGTCAAGAAAAAGTCATTTACAAAAAAGAGTAGCCGAGGTCCTAGCAAGGCTGCAAGTTTAAGAAAAAAGAAAATTCGTGACCTTATTTCTGAAAATTTGTTTACGTTAGTACCTGGCAAGGCAAATTGTATTTCCGACAGATTATGCAATGAATTGGGTGTAAGCCTTCCTAAGCTTGAACCGTCAAGAAAAAGGAATTTTGAAGAAATGAGTAACCCAGGTAGCAAGACTGTGAATCCAAAAAAAAGGAAAACTCGTAACTTGACCCTTGAAAATTCGAGCGCTTTAGTACCTGCCAAGGAAGAATATATTTCCACTCGGTTATGTAATGAACCAGGTGCAAACATTTCCAAGCTTGATCTGCGAAGAAAAAGGCATTTTGAAGAAATGAGGAGGCCTGGTAGCCAGGATGTAAATCCAAAAAAGAGAAAAACTCGTAAGTTGAGCTTTCAAAATTTGAGCGTGTTAGAACCTGTCAAGGGTAAATTTATTTCAACCCTGTCTTTGGACATATGCAGTTCTAAAATTGAACCTTCAAGAAAAAGTTGTGGACAAGCATCTTTACACGAAGCAGCTGCAAAGGGTAACCTAGACATGTGTCACTTACTTGTTTCAAAAGGTGCACATACAGACACATTAGACAATAATAGTTACACTCCTTTACATTGGGCCGCAAAAAAAGGGCAAATATCCGTAGCTAATTATCTATTAACAATAGGAGCGAACCTCCATTTAAAGTCGAAAAAATTAGAAGATTGTGGACAAACACCTTTACACTTTGCTTCTGCTGAAGGTCAACTAGAAATGTGTCACTTACTTGTTTCAAAGGGCGCACATATAGATATCTTTGATGGTGAATATCGCACTCCTTTACATTGTGCCACAAAAAAAGGACACATATTTGTAGTTATGTATCTTTTAGGAAAGGGAGCAAACCCCAATTTCAAGAGTCTAAGAGATTATTACACACCTTTACACACTGCGGCTGAACATGGTGAACTAGATATTTGTCAGTTACTTGTTTCAAAGGGCGCAAATATAGACGCTTTAGATGATAAGAGTCGTACTCCTTTGCATATTGCCGCAAAAAATGGGCAAACATCTGTGGCTAGCTATCTCATAGAAAAAGGAGCAAACCTTAATTTAAAGGTTAGGACACATACCCCTGAGAATTACGGATATACACCCTTACACTTTGCTGCTCAACAAGGTCAAATAGACACGTGTCAACTACTTGTTTCAAAGGGTGCGCATGTAGATTCTATGGATAGTGCAGACCTTTCATCTTGCCGCTATTGGAGGCAAACTCCTTTACATTTGGCCGTGATGGAAGAACAAAGAAGAGTGGATTTCTGTAAAAAAAAAGCAGTCGCTAAACTAGAAATTGTCAGGCTACTTCTTTCAAGAGGTGCAAAAATAGATGTTTTTGATTCCTTCGGGCGCGCACCGCTACATTATGCTGCCAGAGATAACAAGCTAGATATTTGTCAGTTACTAGTTTCAAAGGGTGCAAAAGTAGACAACCATGAAAATTTTCATTGTTGCATTCCTTTACGTTTCGCCGTAGAAAAAGAGAACATATCCATAGCTAATTATCTTTTAGAAAAGGGAGCAAATATCAATTTGAAGCTTAGAAGAACAGTTTTACACGATGCTGCTGGAAGAGGTCAACTGAACATGTGTCAGTTTCTTCTTTCAAAAGGCGCACATATAGACGATTTAGATGATAATGGTTATACTCCTTTACATATTGCCTTAGATTCTCAGCAAATATCTGTAGCTGAGTATCTCTTAGGAAAAGGAGCAAACCCCAATTTGACGAGTCGTGGGGACTGTTTCACACCTTTACACACTGCTGTTTTACACGATCAACTAGCCATTTGTCAGTTACTTGTTTCAAAGGGCGCGCATATAAACGCTTTAGATTATGAGAATCGCACTCCTTTGCATCTGCTCATGAATTGCGATTATTACTTCACGCCAGCCTTAAAAATTGCTCAATATTTATTAGAACAAGGAGCAAACCCCAATTTAAGGGCAGATTGCAATCAGGATGGTTGGGGATATACAGCCTTACATATTGCTGCTAAAAGAAGTAAAATATGGTTTTGTGAGCTACTTGTTTTCGAGGGCGCGCATATAAACATCTTTGATCGTGATTATCGCACTCCTTTACATTATGCCGCAGAAAGAGGACACACATCTGTAGCTACGAATCTCTTAGAAAAGGGAGCAAATCCTAATTTGAAGAGTCTTAAAGATAATTATACACCTTTACACTCTGCCGCTGAACATGGTAAACTAGATATTTGTCAGTTACTTGTTTCAGAGGGTGTGCGTATAGACGCTTTAGATGATAAGGGTCATACTCCTTTGCATATTGCCACGAAAACCGGGCAAATATCTGTGGTTAGTTATCTTATAGAAAAGGGAGCAGACCTCAACTTAATGGCAGATTGCAATCAGGAAGGTTGGGGAACTACTCCCTTACACTTTGCTGCTGAAAAAGGTCAAATAGACATTTGTCAGTTACTTGTTTCAAAGGGTGCGCATATAAACATTTTCGATTGTAAGTATCGCACTCCTTTAAATTGTGCTGCAATAAAAGGACACGTATCTGTAGCTATGTATCTCTTAGGAAAGGGATCAAACCCCAAATCGAATAGTAAAAGAGATTTTTACACACCTTTACAAACTGCTGCTGAACATGGTGAACTAGATTACTGGTTTTTAGTAGCTTATCAGCTACTAGACACTTTAGATGATAAGAGTCGTACTCGTTTACATATTACTCCCAAAAATGGGCAAACATTCAAGACTAGATATCTCAGAGAAAATGGAGCAAACCTTAATTTAAAGGCTTGCAGTTTTCATGGGGATTGTAGATGTACACCCTTACACTTTGCTGCTACACAAGGTCAAATGGACATGTGTCAATTACTTGTTTCAAAGGGTTTGCATATAGACATTTTAGATGATGACGGTTATACTCCTTTACATTGTGCCGCAAAAGAAGGACATAAATCTGTAGCTATATATCTCTTAGGAAAGGGAGCAAACCCTAATTTGAAGAGTTTTAGAGGTTATTACACACCTTTACACACTGCTGCTGAACATGGTGAACTAGATATTTGTCAGCTAATTGTTTCAAAGGGAGCGCATATAAACGCTTTAGATAGTAAGAATCGTACTCCTTTGCATACTGCCGTGGAAAATGGGAAAAAATCCGTAGCTAGTTATTTCATAGATAAGGGAGCAGACCTAAATTCAATGGCTTGCAGATCTCATGGGGATTGTGGATATACACCCTTACACTTTGCTGCTACACAAGGTCAAATGGACATGTGTCAATTACTTGTTTCAAAGGGAGCACATATAAACATTTTTAATGGTGACGGTTGTACTCCTTTACATTGTGCCACAAGAAAAGGACGCTTAAATGTAGCTATGTATCTCTTAAAAGAAGGAGCAAACCCCAATTTGAAGAGTTTTAAAGATTATTGCACACCTTTACACACTGCAGCTGAACAAGGTGAACTACACATTTGTAAATTACTTGTTTCAAAGGATGTGCATATAGATGCTTTAGATATTAAGAATCGTACTCCTTTGCATATGGCTGTGAAAAATGAACGAACATCCGTAGCTAGGTATCTCTTAGGAACGGGAGCAAACCTTGATTTGAAGGTTCTGACTCTTCTACAAAAAAAATCAATCTATTATCCCAATAGAAAAAAATCTGAATATATAGAATTATTAAAAGATCTAATTAAAAAATACTCCATAGAAAGAGCAGCTACAATGAAATTGTATTCTATACTGTGCAGTTTAGTCTTTAATTAATTTAATTCTCTGAAATCAATATGCCGGCATGTTATCGTAAATTATACATGTCAAGCCAAATTATGTGATAACGTTGAACGGTTAGACACACAGTGTTTAAAAAGCTACTTGACTTTTGAGGAGGAGCTTCGACATTGTTTTTAAAAAATTACCTCTTAGATAGCAACCAGGATTTTCAGGATCTTAAGCTAGTTTAGATAATGCTAGGTTTTAGGCTAAGTTAGCTTTGGAATGGGAGGGTAGGTTAGGATGGCATTGGGCAGGTGGATTTTTAGATAGCCTAGGTTAAGATAAACAAGTAGCCATTCTGTTCTCAGTAGCCATTCTGTTCTCATTGAGTGAACATCGGAAGTGGATTATAGCTATTTATGACAGAAACTAAGTATTAAAGTTGACTTGATTTAAGCCATTCTGTTCTCATTGAGCCATTCTGTTCTCATTGAGTGAACATCGGAAGTGGATTATAGCTATTTATGACAGAAACTAAGGATTAAAGTTGACTTGATTTAAACTAGATTTCAACGCTTGGCTAATTGCATTTGTGTTACCTGTTTGTGGATATTTGCCTAGTGAAGTACCAATTAAGGTAATCAGAGTACCATTTTTCATGGATCGAACTCAAGATTTCACTTCGCGGGTTTTGTAGTATTTAAAGATGTCATACGTCAGTCAGTCGTCATTCGACAAACTTTTTTACCTTCAATCAGACAGAAAGGTCTTCTTCTTTCTTATCAGACTGAAGAGGGGCTCTAGTTGCTCCACTACAACATATGATCTAGTTGCTCCATCCGTTTGATCGTATTTAGTATCTCTGAATCTGAAGGTGATGCCATGTCGATATCATGCGGTGATTTTTCAGCTGTTGGTGGCAGCAGCATCGTTGCACCTTGAATATCTGTGATTGGATTAAGCAGGTCTTTAAGGTGAGTCTTCCAGTGATCAAGTTCACCTTGTACATCTGGAATCATATTACCTTGAGTTCTTTTAAGGGACCAGTGACAGGTGACTTTTTTCTGATTATTTCTTTGAGAATTCTATACAACTTTCTTTTGTCATTACTTTTTGCTGTTTTTATCATATCTAAAGCAACCTCGTCTAAGAATTGTTGGCGGTCCTTACGCAAGCTGGTTTTAACGTGTTTGCTTAATGGCCTTATTACTGCGGTTGATGCGTCAATTAGCCTCAATTAGTTTTACGGTTTTCTTTGAGATTTATTTTTTCTCAGCTTTGCAGGAGTATAGCCGATAACTTCAATGACTACCTTTTCAGCGTTGTTCCAGAATCCTCGTTACAGTCTGTGAGGCTTGCGAACTGGTTCTGTAAGTTGAGCAGAAATTTTCTTTTACTGATTGAATTTTCAGTCTCTCCGCGTCTAACTTTCTTTTTGGGGTTTGATACTCCATCTTATCCGGATCCATAATACGCGGCAGAGTTGAGAAATAAGTGCGAGCTGTTTTAATCATGGACTGGTATGATCTCTTGGAACCCTCCGTTCAATCTTGTCTCCGTTAGACAAAGAGCGTCGTCTTGGTAGCGAGTCATTTCCATAGCCATCACTAGTCTTTTTATTGTCGCTTCACGGAACTTTCATTCCAGTTATAAATTCGAAATATATCCCTCTGTAGATTTCTTTCATTGGGAATATCTCGCTCACTTGCCGATATCCCCGCTATTCCGCGGAGTGGGATCGTTTCGCTTGAAACCGGGGACGCCTTAGCTGGCATAATATTTCTGGAAGCACACATTTCTTCATAGATTTTGCAATAGAATTTTCTTGCCCAAGGGTTCTCCAGACTCTTGGCACGCTGACAGGGTCGAGGCAGCTCTACGCAGAGGCTGTTGTCCGTAAAAACCGGATCATACGCCCTGTCGCAGTAGTCCTCCTATAGAGGATCCTCCCACGAGGGTGTTCTGCTTCACCAAGTAATTGAACCCATTGATTGGAGGAGGTTTCTATCTCGCGGGGTGTGTTCAACGCAAATAGGCCCTGCTGAATATGCAACACAGAGTCCTTCTTCGAGAAGATGTCTCAGGGCATGTACTGAGATGCATAAATGTATATTTCTAGCTTATAAGGGGTCAAATGTATGATCAATATCTAATCAAATGTGACTGAATGTCCAGCAAATATATCCTGGTCTGTATTTTGACTCTTGTCAGTGGTTACTAAAGTTAAATAAAATAAGAGTTTGATAACAAGGTATGTATCAGAGCTATATGATCTGAACTTGTAATCTATATAAATTAAGATCATTAACACAAAAACTACCCATGAATAATTATTAACATTAGAAATTTACAAGTTATGCTAATTAGTGAAATCCCCGATAATAAACCGTCAATAAAATATGACTTGTCTAGTATTTTGAATTTTGTTTATTTTTCTTTAGTCGATTGTTATCATATTCATTTTCTAGCTATCTATCTAAAAATCTTTTCAACATATCGTGATCCCCTTGTGGGTCATTATAATTAGGAATTTATATTACTTGTGATACTATAATCAAAGACGATACTATATTATACTGTTATCATTTTTTGATAAAACGCGACCGGATGTTATTACAAAAAAATCTTATTGTGACCCATCGAATTTGAGTTTCTTTAGAGGTTACATTCTTTCAGAGATTTTGATTTTTTTTTTTTTTTAACGCTAAAAAACTGCAGTACGACCTCTCAAATTTTTATATAAAAATCAGCAATTTTGATCTCTTATAAATAGTATATTTATAAATATATTTTGTTATTTAAAGGACCCGAAAGAACTAATCCTGGGGAAAAGCCGTTTAAATGTGCTACATGCGATAAAAGTTTTACCCGGCTTCATACTTTGAAAAGTAAGTAGTCTAATGATATTTTTGTTTGAATGCATCCATTTTATATCTAGCTGTTTATATCATACAGCGTGACATTTGAGATTGATTTTGCAGAGTATATTTATTTGAATTTCTACCGACTGTTATGACCAGGAAATTTCAGCTTTATGACCTTAGCTGTTCATGGATATTATGGTTCTGTAAACAGCCCCAGGGCCTGTTTGGGCCTGTGTCATCCCCCGAAGCATTGTGGTTTGACCTTTATAAAACATTTTCATAAAATAAAATTAAATTCCTGCTAATGTGTTTTTTAATCTAATTGAATACAAATCAAATATATTCTCGTGGAGGATAGTCAGTATTTTGCATATTATTGAATTTCAATTTATTCGAATAAAAACATAACACAAACATCAATAACAATAAACATCCTAGAAGAGAACTTGATAAGGACCAAACAAAGAAAAAAGAAATTAAAATAACTCTGAAAAAAAGATAGAAGAATAAAACATGGGTAGTTAAAGCAAATTGGTTAAAAAATGAAGGATTAAATTATGCTGTTAAGTTTTGTTAGATATTAATACAGCGTGCAGAAACTTATGGCTAGCTCAACACTGGAGGGTATTTTGTCCCCTTGAATAATGGATTTGTAGATGGGAGATTGCTGGGCAGCACTAGAAACGCATTTAGGAATTATAAAGGCTCTATTGGATGAACGGAGACAGTGGGCTTCCGAATTATTAATGTTATAATTGGTTAGTAGTTGAGGTGGAAGATTATTGTGGAAAGCCGAGTAAGCAAGCGATAAGTTTAGTTTTTGTATGATTTGATCAAGTGGAGCTAGTTTTTGTATGATTTGATCAAGGTCATTTTATTCGTAAGACACCACGCCTGGACTCTGTTCAGAAGGACTTTGGCAGAAGTTATTGCCGATGGTAAATTGGTGCCAGTGATGAAGAAGTTGCTGTCATCAGCAAATAGTACAGGATACACTGAAGGGCCCAGGTCCATAACAAGATCATTGATATATAGGAGAAATAAAATAGGACCTAGAACAGAACCTTGCGGGACACCCCTCCGAACAGGTAAGGGCTGAGAGGATACTCCACCTAAGCTCACACTCTGTACCCTTCCATATATAAAATAATCAATCCAAGCGAGGGTAATACCACTAATACGTTAAATATTTATTTTACTTATTAAAATAATTTGATCGACTGTATCGTTATCAATGTATGATCAACATGAGACCATTCAATATGTCCTCGTTTATGTTTTAAATTTGTCTACTAAAGTTGAATAAAATGGGAGTTCAATAACATGGGCGCCGATAGGATGAATTTTAGGGGGGGGGGGCTTACCTGGTCTAATCAGCACTTCCAGTACTGTATAATAGGAATCTCAAGACAAAATATCATAAGCAATGCGATAGCGTTGCCTAAATTAAGAGCGATGTGGGCCAAATATAGTGTTTTTTTTTTTAGATCAGGACACCTCTTATAGAAAGAAATGTCATAGGAACTTCAAAAGAGCTCATGGAGGGCAACCAGTTATAGTGATGTTTATTTATACTGTTATAGTTTTTTTTAAGTCAAAAGGATCAGAAGTCAAATCACCCCCCGCCCCCTCCTCTTCACCCACACGTTGCGTTTTCCCCAAACACATGTGCTAGGTATGTTTAATATGGTCATGGTGTTTCGAAGAAACTTCGAAAAGGACTCTGTCGGTTGGTAATTGAGAGGGCTAGTGCCCTCTTCAATAGTCGAAAGTGATTTGAGGGCAACCATCCCCCCCTCACGCGCTCATTATTTCACTAAACACTTCCAGTCAAAATTTCGAAGTAGTTATTTTGTTTGACGTAGTTTAAAACTCAAGAAATTATGTCTTTGAGGATGAGAATCCCCTCACAGTCCTCAGGGCAAGGGTTGTAAGGTATGTCCGAAGGGCATTTAAGGTTTTTGTGGAAACGGTGGTCGTATAAACTTCGGAGGGGGCTTATTGGATTGGAAATCAGAAGTTAAAGAGTCAAATTTATCAGAGGGCAGCTATACCCCCACCACACGTCATTTTTTCTCCAAATGCTTCCGATAGAAATTTAAAGATAGCTATTTGTTAAAAGATAGTTCAAAGATTTCATGACATGGTCTTTTGGGTTGACACAACTCCCTAGAGTATGGGGGTAAGGATTTTAAGTTGTGTCCGGGGGGATGTAAGATTTTTAGGAAGAGGTGGAGTTAAGAGGAAGAGGAGTCAAGCTTGATGGAGAGACCATAGTCCCCCCCCTGATTTACTATTTTCCCCAAACACATTAGATCGAAATTGTGAGATAGTCCTTTAGTATACAAGAGTACAAAGATAATTTAAAAAAGTATTCAGTAAACAAAAAAAAAATAAATTTATGCGGACGTTGAACTAAATCAGAACAACCTTTGAGCATGTGGACTTTCAAAAAAGTGACAAAGTAATATCTCATGAACAACTTATATTATTAATTTAGATCTTTAAGAGTAAGTTTTTGGGGATTTTGAACTAACCAGAAAGCACTATATGTATACTTTTAGTGCTACAACTACAGTTACTGTAACTAATGACACCAAGATTATTAAGCTGAATCTTCTAGGAAGTGTTTAGGTGGTGTTCCAATTAAACAAAAAAACTGTATACATGCAGGTTTTCAAAAAGGCATATAAGCAATATCATAGGCAGCACCGCTCTATAAAAGCTAGAAATATCATTGAAACATTTAAAGAAGCTAATTCGATTCAAAATTAAAAGTTCTAGGGTCCTTTCTAAGACTAAAAACAGATTGGAGGGCAATCAGCCCGTCTCTCAAGCCGATTTGTTTCCCAAACACAGCTAGTCAAAATTTTGAGACAACTATTTTGTTCAGCATAGTAGAACGGTCAAGTAGCTATTTCTTTAGGGATATTGGGCATGTGATACCCCCACAATTATGCCAAACTATAGATTCTTATAGAAAAAAACCGAAACGATATAAAAAAATGTTTTCATGAAAATGACTTTGTCAATAAAAAACTAACAGAAACTAATCTAAAAAAAAACTCCACAAAATAAGTTTTACAGAGAAAACTAAAGAGTTCCATTAAGCCAAAAGTGGTCAGAAATGAAGTCAAATCAGCCAAGCGTAAAACTACCGCAAATCTCTATCAATAAATAAATGAAACTCAAAATGAACAGAAATTAGATTAAATGTCAAGTCAAATTCGAAAAGAGCAAAAACTAATATTAGTAGGGCTGATAACCCCCTTGCCTTCTTAAGACCAGAACATAATTTGCGCTTTACTGAAAAGCAAAATAGGTTTAAATGTTTTCACTTTTTTTACTTAAATAAGTAAATAAAATATCTGTATAGGTATAATAAACTGACAATCCTCGGTCTTTTTTTTTCTAGTAAAGCCTAAGGTATGTTCTGGTCATGAAGACATGAGGGTTGTCAGCCCTAGTAATGCTAATTTTTGCTCGTTTTGAGTTTGACTAGGCTATTCAATATAATTTCTGTTTGTCTTGAGTTTCATTTAATTGTTGATAGTGAGTTGCGGTAGTTTTACGCTTGGAAGATTATTTTACTGTATTTTTGCCAATTTTTGACTTAAGAGATCTCTTTACTTTTCTTTGAAATCTGAGTAGTTAGAAAAAGTTTTTTAAATTAATGAAAATGTCTGACACCATGATTCAGCTAGAGGGGGAGGGGGTTGGTGCCCCCCTTGCCCCACCCCCAGTATGGGCTTCCAGGGTTATGTATCAAAAAGATATGCGCTGAATTTGTCTCCAATATACACCTTGTTCATTACGGATCCAATGTTTTGTTATTTATTTATTTATTTTTTCCCAGGAGCACTTCATATGGAAAAGGTCGTAGTAAAAAATTCAAAGGGTGATCAATTGATTGGAAATCGAGAGTTCTAGTGCCCTTTCTAGGGGTCAAAAGTAATTGGAAGGCAACGAACTCTGAGTCCACGAACACCATTTCCCCAAACACATGCACTAAAAATTTTGAGATAGCTATTTTGTTCTACGTATTTGATTTCCAGATAAAATATATATTTTTGAGGAGGACACTCCCCCACAGTCCACATTCCTCAGTCCAAAGTTTTTTACAGAAAATTTGTCGTAGAAACTTCAAAAAGTGCCCATTCGAGTGAAATTGAAAGGGCTAGTGGCCTTTTTAATAGTCGAAAGCTATTGGAGGATAACTAACACCCCTTCCACGCCCACTATTTTCCCAAACACATTCAATCAAAATTTTGAGATAGCCATTTTGATCAGCGTGGTTGAAAATTCTGGAAATTGGGTTTTTGGGGATGACAACCCCTCCTCCCCCCAAAGTCCTCAGGGCACGGGTTGAGTTATGCCCTGGGGGCATATAAGGTTTTTATAGAAAGTGTTGTCGTAGAAACTTCAAAAACTTCTCATTCGATTGGAAATTTAAATGGATAGTCCCCTTTTTATTTGTCGAAAGTGATTGGCAGGCAACTAACACCCCTTCCACGCCCACCATTTACCCAAACACATCCAATCAAAATTTTGAGATAGCCATTTTGTTCAACATAGTTGAAAGTTATGGAAATTATTTCTTTGACTGTGACAACCCCCCCCCCAAGATCTTCAGGGCACGGGTTATAAGCTCTGCCCTGGTGGAATATAGAGTTCTGATGGGAGGAATGCTCGTCTACACTTCAGAGAGGGTTCATTTGATTCAAAATTGAAAGTTCTAGTTCACTTTTTAAGCGTCAAAAGATATTGGAGGGTAACCAGCCCCTCCCACGCTTTTTTCACAAATGCATCCGATAAACATTTCGAGATAGCTATTTTGTCAAAAATAGTTCAAAGATCATATAACAAAGACTCTGCTGTCGGAACAACCCCCAGGGCCTGGGGGCTGGCGTTGTAAGTTATTCCCTGGGGGTATATATGCCTCTTATGGAAAGGATGCTCGTAAAAACTTCAAAGAGGGCTCATTTGATTGGAAATTGAAAGTTCTAGTTCACTTTTAAGAGTCTTAAGATTGGAGGGCACCTAGCCATTCCCCCTGCCCGTCCACGCCCTTTTTTTTCTAAAACCCATCTGATAAGAACTTTGAGATAGCTATTTTTTTAAATGACTTCAAAGATCATGTAACGAAAACTCCGGGGTTGACACAGCCCCCCAGGGCCCATAGGCAGGTGTTGACAGTTATGCCCTGGGGGAATATATGGTTCTCATGGAAGGGATGCTCGTAAAAAGTTCAGAGAGGGCTAATTTGATTGGAAATTGAAAGTGGTAGTTAAGTTTTTGAGATTCGAAAGAGATTGGAGGGCAACTAGCCCCCCCTCTCAATGCCCTTTTTTTCCCGAATGCATCCGGAAAATTTTTGAGATAGCCGTTAAGTTAAAAATTGTTCAGTAGTCAGATAATGAAAACTCAGATATCGACACAACCCCCCAGGGCCCAGGGGCCGGCGTGGTAAGTTATGCCCTGGGGCATATATAGATCTTATGAAAAGGATACTCGTATAAACTTAAGAGAGGGCTCATTTGATTGGAAATTGAAAGTTTGAATTCACTCTGAATAGTCAAAAGAGACCTGGGGGCAACTAGCCCCTCCCCCCTCCATGCCTTCTTTTTAAAAGACAAAATTATTAAAAATTTTATTTAAAAATTTTGTGAAAAAAAAAGTTCAAAGGTCAGATAAGAAAAACCCCGGTGTCAATACAGCCCCTCAGGGCCCGGGAGATTTAGAAAAAATAATCACAAGAAGTTTTGGAAGTATTATTTGTGCGGATTAAAATAAATGAAATGAAATGAAATCCGACCAATCATATCTTAAAAAAGCATAAAAGGAAAAGCTTGTAAAAGCAGTTAGAATCATATTGAAGCTGAGCTGTTTTGCTTGGCCATTAGCATAGGAAACCTAAATTTAGGTTGTTTTTTTTCTGATGGTAAATTGATGATTGCCTAATGTTTTGGCTAGGTATAAAGAAGACAGCTACAATCTTATAATAGAAAGCTGGGCTTAGTCTGAGTAAAACAGAAAAATAACGAACTTAATTACGGGGAACCACCAAGCACACCTTTGGCGATAATATTCCCGAGATATTCGTAAGCATTCAGTATGGTTTATTTAGTCCTAAACCGCTCTCAGATCACTTGTACCTTTCGGATTGCTATTTTGTCAGATTTTTAACTTTGGCTCCCAGACTACACTGGAATGCATCCAAATTTTCAACGCTACAGGAGAACTTTGAAAAATAAGGTTTTGTTTTTTTTAAAGTGGTTTGCTGTTACTGGATGCTCCAAGTTAAAATCGTGATATTTTTTATTGATCTTTTTGGTATTATTGTATACTTTTTAATGAATTTTTGTATTGTATCTATCAATTAAAGTTGGTATTTTTCGTCAGTAAGTCTAGTTTTACTACTGATGGCGGTCACTGTATATGTGACCGAAATATCTATTTTTTTGTGAAATTTATTTTACACTGTCTATTAAAAAGGATTTTATCCTTATTTTGAACTTTTTTTTATCGTCATCTTAAGGCAGTGTGGTCTCCGAAATTATCTATGTTCAGTTATGTGTTGTAGTTTCTTTCATTTATCTTTTAATAGTCAGCGCGATTAATAGTCAAAAGTGATTGGAAGGCGATTAAAACCCCTTCCACCCCACCAGTTCCCGAAACAGATCCAAACAGAATTTTTAGATAGCCATTATGTTAAGCGTATAGTAGACGCTCCTTATTTATAGTGTGTTTAAACGGACTATTTGACTAATGTAGACGTTTCTGTTTTCTACTTTAAAAACACTGCAGTAAATGTTATTGTGCATTTTAAATATTCATTTAGTAATTAAACAGAGAATGTGAGTCAACAAGTAAAATTATTGAATAGTTCATAAGAGTGTCTACCAAAGGAAGCTCTGTGTTCTTCTTTTTTTAGTTTACTTTTCATCATTTCAATATAGATGTGTATTATAATCTTATTTTCCTTGTTTTTCACGAAAATTTATAAGTGTATTTTTAATGAATTCAAATGGTGAATTTAAAACCATACTAGAAATAAACTAAAAATAATATTAAAAATTAGATTAATCGAAGGGTACAATTATTAATTTAAAAAAGTCGATTTGTTGGAATAATTTTGTTTTAATCAATCAAACACAATTATTTTTGGTTAGTTTTATATCGTACTTTTTTTTTTCTTTTTTTTCTTTTCTTTTTTTTTAATCAAATAAAGTTGGGTATTTTTCGTAAATGACTCTAAATTTATTCAGTTATATTTTTTGTAGTTTCTTTCATTTATGTTTTTTTTATGAGAGCGGAAAACTCCAGAGCTCAGTTTTACTTATTCTTGCGAAGGTTTGGAAAACTGAGGAAAGCACAATTGAAGTTAAATATTCCCAAAGAGAAATGTCGAAGAAATTAAATATCCAGCTAGTCCTGCTCATTTCACTCCAAGCTTACATTTGGTCAAATGTTTGATCGATATATGGTAAAACGGGACAGAATGTCCAACCAAAAAGAAAGTTCATTCTGATGCTTCGAACTCGATATTCCTTAGAGGTTACTTCTCTGCTTTTAGTGATTTTAATATTTTTTTAAAGCGCTATAACACTTTACACACCGTCCTCTTTGTCTATTAACGATTGTATTTTCTTACGTATTTGTAGGGTACTTCTAAAAATAGCGTTTTATTTACAGTTCATGAACGATTGCATTCTGGAGAAAAGCCGTATAAATGTGCTACATGCGAGAAAAGTTTCGCCCGATTATTTACTTTGAAAAGTAAGTTAACTAATGATATTTTTGTCAGTTGGATCCTTTTTTATATCTAGCTGGTTATATCATTCAGCGTGCCGTTTGAGGTTGATTTCACAGGGTTCATTTATTTGAATTTCTACCGTTTATTATGACCAGGAAGTGTGTCATATATTTATTTATATATATATATATATATATATATATATATATATATATATATATACACACACACACACACAAACCCCAACAACAAAAAACCCACCCACCCCCACACACCCACACACACCCACACACACCCACCCACACACACACACTCACCCACACACCCACACACCCACACACCCACACACCCACACACCCACACACCCACACACCCACACACCCACACACCCACACACCCACACACCCACACACCCACACACCCACACACCCACACACCCACACACCCACACACCCTCACACCCACACACCCACACACCCACACACCCACACACCCACACACCCACACACCCACACACCCACACACCCACACACCCACACACCCAAACACACACACACACACACACCCACACACCCACACACCCACACACCCACACACCCACACACCCACACACCCACACACCCACACACCCACACACCCACACACCCACACACCCACACACCCACAAACCCACACACCCACACACCCACACACCCACACACCCACACACACACACACCCACACACACCCACCCACACACACCCACCCCCCACGACCCGACCCACAACCCCCCCACACAAACACACACACCCACCCACCCACCCACCCACCCACCCCCCCACCCACACACACACACACCCACACACCCACACACCCACACACCCACACACACACACACACACACACCCACGTGTTCATTTATAGTTAAACTAACACACTTTTTCGTAAATTGTCACTTAACACTGATTTGATCTATGGTGGATACATTGTTATTGGTAGGGCGACCACTTTGAAAGGAGACACAATGATTATTAATGATCTTTATAGAGGTTTTAGAGGGCCTTTCTTATAGTCTCGAGAGATAGAAAGGTTTTCTACTGATCCTTCAAGTGATCTTTTAGAACTTGGCTAGAAATTATATACGTTTGGTATTATAGTTCACTTAATCCTAATCAGGTGATAAGACTTAACATTTCTAATTATGCATAAAACGATTTTTTTCTAAAATATGATTTGTTTTTACATTCATTGGATCTTCACTTGCAAAGAAACTAACACCTCTTTTTTATACTTGACATGGGTATGATCTTATGAAAAATACATTGATATTGGTAGGGCAACCGCTATAGAAGATGACAACGGTATTCTATTTATTCTTACAGGACGTTTAGGAGAGTTTTTTCTAATAGTTCCTAGAGATAGAAAGGTGGTACACACACTTTTCCAATTCCAATCTTTGACAAAATGTTATGGCTACCCTTTGCTTTAAAATAATTTTACTCATCCAATCACTGGAAAGCAGTCGAGGAGTCAATTTATCTAACAAATATGGATAAATTTTCATAAAGATAAATTTTATGCGAACATAATTTTAGCGTGATAATTTTTTACAGTTATATATATGAAATATAGTTTTTGGCTCGAAGATATTTTCTTAAGTTTCTAGTGCAATTTTCACACGGATTTTTTTTTGGGGAGGGGGGGGGGGTCAAAACAAGTTTGTGCGCCACGTTTCAATGAAGTTTACTTTTTTGGAAAAATATTTGGTTTTTCAATTTAAAAAAGATTAATGACTTTAAAATATGCTAAAGCAATTTTGTGTGCTAAATTTTGGATCAAAGTAGCTGATATTATACGTCTAGTTGTTTGCAAATATTTCTAAACTTTTCCGGATGTATGTTCCATATTCTAGACCAAAACAAAATCTAGGGAATCATAAAAAATTAAGCGGGCGGTAGAAAATTAGTATTACATTAATGATTAGTATCGAAAAATTCCACGCTGTTATTTAATGTTATTAAAATCCCTTTTTCTTGGATTTCACTTATCTGTATGCAGACTAAATAAAAAAAAGACAATTTTATTGGGAAATTTTTCAATGCAGTTGCAAGTTCAATTTTTAGAATCGCAGACGTGATTTCAAAAATAGTCAATTTTACGCATATTCGAAAATTATCCCTTAAAAACATTTTGAGTTGGAAAAAAAATTACACATTTGAATTCAGCAAACACTATTTGAAGCATACACATTTGAATTCAGCATACACTGTATACACATACATTGCTCTGTTATTCAGCATAATTACTTTAAATTCATCATACATAGTTCATTTGAAGACCAACAAGCGTTTAAAACAAAATTCTATTCTGGAAAACCCAAAGTCCCCAACAGAATAAACTTTGGAAAACTATAATATGATTGGAAATAAAGAAATTCTTTCTATAGAAACAAAAAGACATAAAATGGAAGACTATTATTGATAAGATATTGCTAATGAATAAAAACATAAAGCATTTTCAAATTAGGTGTAAGAAATGACATCGAAAGTACGTACTTTAGTTTGTAATCTCAAAAATAAGTCCCAAAATTCACAAAAAAATTTCATTTTTTTTCCCTGCTTTACAAATCTGAATTTTTATGAATTTTTGAAAGTTGCAATCTTTAAAAGTTTTTCAGAGAGAAAGTCTCTAAAAATTAATTTGGTAATAAAAAAAACTTTAAGATAGCAGAACAATCCCTAGCATAAAAGAATATTTTCTAACTTTTAACTGACATGAGCTCTTTATCTCTTAAAGTGGTGCGTAAATCCGTTTTTAGTGTTTCAATTTCTTCTTCTTGCTGAAGGAGTTCTTCATGAGCCTTTTGATTTATTTCAGCAGAGGCTAATATGGCGGTTTCTTCTCTTTTTCATAAAGCTTCAATTTCTTCTCTGGCTAGGTTCAAGCTTTCAGTCAGGTGATAAAGTTCATTCTTCCATGTCTCCTAAAAATTTCAAACTTTTAGGCTGAGTATAAATAACTCAAAAGTTTAAAAATTAGAAAAAAAATGAAATTTTAAAAAAAAGTGCATCTCTAAGAACAGGAAAAAAAATAGTTAATTTTTTTACAAAAACATTATATTTTTTTTTTTATTCAAATTTTTCTTAAATTCTTAATATTAAAAAAATAAAAAAAAGGAAAAAAATGTTTCTAGAAATTTAAAATAGCTTTTCTACAATGATTAAACTAATTAAATCAGAAATACACGCCCATACGCCTTAATGAAACATTCAAAATTGTACATTCAGAAAAACAAGCAGAATTCGAAAACGAGAGAAAAAAACGAACAAAAAAAACAGAAACAAAAGAAAAAATATTCAGCTAAAGACAGGTCCCATCCTGTGCCATGACAAAGAAAAAGGTTTTTACCACACGACCCAAAAATGGGTCGTTTGGATCATATTTTCTCGTTTTGGATCTCCTACACCGGCACATTAAACCGGCGCACTATTAAAAAAAATAGTATTCGAGAAAACGCGGATAATATAAGCCAGTGAACAGAAACGAAACAGAAACACAAAAGCAGATATTTTAGAAAATGCCTCCACCTTAAGCAGAAGAAATGATGAATCAAACAAAAGAAAAACAAAGCCGAAATAAATGAAATAATCATTTACCAATAAGATTGGGCAAAATTTTCGGCCTAGCGTCTGACTTATTTCCCCGATTTTTATTAACAATGTGGTCAGATAATTTTGAATTAAACTGAGAAAAAAGTTCTTTAAACAAAGAAATCGATGCTTCAAAATACCAAGGACATCAAAATAAAAGCATTTTTTATGCCCTAGACTCATATTGGTTCCATTCATACCTTGAAGATTTTTTAAGATTTTTCCTTTGTTTTTTCAAAGATATTAAATCCTTAGAGCAATATCAAATTCACGTCAGTGTTGCCACATGGAACCGTGAAAATAAATTTGCAAAACTAATAAGTTAGATTTGACAAGACACTGGTTTATAAATTTTGAATATGAGCAATTTGTGGGTTCCCATAGATAACTACGTCTTCAAAGTAGAGCTAACCCTTTTTAACCTGTTTGGTGGTCAACTGTTAATTTTTATTGCTGATTTTTTTACCAACATCTTTTTTTTCTATTTGGTACCCCCTAGCGCTAAGAACTGTATACCCGCATATGGATGTTCTTTTCATTAGAAATTGAATTTCCATTTTGTCCTAGCCTTTAGTAGAGAGGGGGGTGCTACTCCCGCGAGTCACCCCTGCTGCCATCTACAATATAGTCTAACTCTGTCAGTACACCAAATAAGGGCATAGATTCCCAAGGGAGAACATGTGGTTAATCAATGTGGGTCATTGACCTAAATTTCCAAAGGTCGATTTATTTGCCGTTGTTTTTGTTTTAGCCAAGTGCACGCTCGAGGCGAATGTTAAGCCGTCCAGGAATCCTGGAAACAGTTAGATTACGTGTTTCCTTCTCAGCCAATCAGCGAGTCGGATACATATCCTTTCTCAGCCAATCAGAGGCTCGCTTACATATTAGCGACGGAGGATTGCAGAGAATATAAGGAAAGTGTTTTTGCCACAGTTTTATTAGTCTATGAATATAATTCAAAGGAGTGAGAAGAACAAGAGTTTTGACTTTACCCATTTGGATATATATTTGTGTCGCTGGCGAGTGGAATGTTTACACTCCTAGAAGTTGATAGTGGAGTTGAAGGTAATAATAAAAGAGCACCAAGCATTGCGGTGGAAATCACGAAAGGATCACGGCTTTGTCTGGAATGGGATGCAGTATATGCGAGATATATGACGTCCTTGAGCAAATTTCGAATTGAGGATAAACCATGTTTTAACACTAAAGTTGATATAGCATATGTGAATAGACTTCAATATGCTTTAAGTGTATTAGTGAAGAATATTGAAGACAATAAGATCTATTGGTAATTGTACATGCATAGGATTATTATTGTTGTAATTATTCAATAAAATTGTTTCGAAATCGAAAATGTTCTTTCTTTTCTGGTTAGGTTAGGTTAGGGCTAGCGAATCAGGGTCAGTCTAGAGTCAGCAGTCAGAGTGAAAGGATTGAAAAATGAATAAATTTGAGAAAGAGAGAATTAGATCAAATCTACTGTTTATGGAAAAACATTTGATTTTGGATGACGATTTTCTCGAGTTATCTCTTCAACGCAGGATATTCTCTTGTCAGGGAACACTTGACAATATAATAAAGAGTGATTATCCCCCATTGGACTATTGTATGAAACTTTTTAAATGTGATTCAAGTGCTTATAGTCAATTTATTGATATATTGATTAGAAAAAAGCAGAATCATATCGTGGATATACTTTTAAAAACATTGTAAATGGATTCAATGTATATGGACTCACCCCCCCATTCGAAAGAGGTAACGTCACAGAGCTACTCCTCTCCCCATTTCCCCTCACTGAATTTATGGAGCGAAGACGATCAGTTTCGTTTTAGCTGTGAGAGAGTTGACATCGGAAACCGAAATATGTTCTATACATATCCATTGTGCATGTACACTATTGGCAGTTGGATTCAATGTGAGAATTGTACAATTATTGATGACTATAGTGAAAAGTGCAAATTATGTAATCCTTGTAAATTACATAGAGGCTATGCAGTACAAATTAAAGGATGTAATTCATGTCTTGAAGAGGTGTGTGACTCTCACCCTAGAGGACAACTGTGCTCCAATTGTCAATATGATAAATGTGATCAGTGGGAGAATACTTACCCCGCTATGATTGGAAAGAATCCCAAACGTGATTTTAGTTTATTTCTACGAGATTGGTATCGTCGTGTATTTAAATTATTATGGGAAGAGGAGTCTGGTCTACGATTAAACTGCTGGGGTAAAAAGACAATTTTGTTTATACGTCATAGCTGTGAAGACACTGTCTACTATGACTATAAAACAATTTATTTTTATTTGGCAGTTACCGAATGTGATTCACCATTTGAAAACACTGTATGTGATATTGCTTCAAATAGACAGATTGAAACTCGTGAATTTCATAATATGAATGCAAATAGTATCACTGACAATACAAAGAGACATGACAAGAGTGAAGTTACATCTTACTGTAGAAAATGTGACCCTGACTTTGCAGTCAATCAAGATCAATATACAGTGAATCCAAACGATTTACCAGCATTAGTGATTCACGACAGTTGCCTATACACCGAAGAAGAAGAAATCTAAAGTGAAGATTTAAAGACATTGTTGTATATATATGCATTTTATTAATAAACAAATTCACAAACATTTTTTAAGCACTTTACTCGTAGGGCACTGAAATCAATACTATATAGGTCTGAGAGAATATTTTCCACTAGAAAGTCATTCAGACGGGGATTGTCATCATAAATGTGGAGAAACTGCTCGTAAGTACAGCCACGACATCGGAATACAAAATATAGTAGTGCATGGAAGCCGCAGCTTTTAGTTGTTAGATCCTGCACCCTCTTCCGATTTTGAATACTAGTTTTCCCACTGCTCTCAATATAGTTGCTGATGTGGGGTGTGTAGAATGTATAGGGTAGACCAAGAGGATCAACAAATTCAATCGTCTTTATTGTTTGAAAGATGCACAACCAATGACCCGTCAGAACATTCTACGGACTGCTATTAACAACAATTAAGGTATTGTTGACACTTTGAAGTTTTCTTAGAAAGTCCGAGAACTGACAATATGATTTGTACTGGGACATGTAGAGATCCATATTAAATACACTGATTATTTGACTGGTGTTCATGGCACCAAGTCTAGTAGAACACTACATTTGGGAGTTATTTCACAATTTATTTCATATTGATTTAGTGAGATTAGTGAAATACTCTCAGCGAATGGATCGGCAAATTTACACTCTAAACGCACACTCCCTGTAGGTATTAGACTCATATCCTGTGTGCCAGAAAATTCAAGTACGATGATACCATTTGTTTTAGCAAATTCTTCTTCGGTTATTCCATGTTCAAATAGTTGAGAGTCTTAGTTTAGGGTTTGCATTGTCAGCTCATACAATGTTCTATGGGATTTATCAAAAGATAGATTGTAGAGTGGGATACCGTTTACTTTGCACACAATAGATGAAAGTCCAAACATCTCAAATTTATGTGGGAATCCAGTCCATGATCCTATTGCACTGGCACTTTTTACAAATGCCAAAGCGAGTTTTGACGGAATTTCGCCATTGATAAAGGATGAATCGGTGAAGGTGCGTGAGCCCATGGCAATATGACGTTGATTGGTGATTGTATGAGGAACAAGTAGTTTAATATTATTTCTATTGGCTCTCAATTTTTCCACTGCCAAAGCGACAGAACTCATGACCAATTGTTTGCGTAAATGAAGTATTGCTGAGGTGAGGGAGAGACTTACATCAGGATTGACAGCAAGTTCTTTTCTCAATATGAAATTGGAGGGTGCAAGCGTCGGTTTTATATCCACTTTAACATTGGGCGGTAGCCATTGGGGTATATTAAATATTTCATGATATATTTTTCCAACTAGATGTAATTCACTAGTTGTAGCATTTTTAAGTGCATCTGTGCTAACAGTATTACTAATATATTCATATGCATTGGAAATGCCTCTCAATTCCTTGTATGACTTGGGTGTCATCAACATGAATTGCATATAGCTAGTATAATTTGAGAGATTGTTGCTTGTGCTCACCAGCGTGCCATTGATGTAGACACTAATTTGACGAAATAAATTGTGCAATATACAATTTTCATAGGATATTCCATTGCCCCAAATTTGCGATGTATTATCGAATTTCTGGACTTTCATTTGCAAATCTATAAATGTTGAAGACATGTCCATAAGGTAGTCTTCATTGCAGTAAATTTGAAATTATATTGTCGGAGAGAGGTTGTTGAGGATAAAATTGTTCATAGTATCCATGCTTGACACTCACATCAACATTTTCAGCATTGAATAGATTCAATGAGGCGGTGATTGAAGATTGAGAATCCTTATGCGGTAGGTAGGACATCTTAGGAGAAGAAATCCAGTTTCGATCTAACAATTTTCTTTCTGGGGCTTCTTCTTCTGTTTACAGCACGTGTCGGCTTTTTCCTTCTTTTCTTTGACAAGAGGGATGATTTCTTTCGTTTCCGACCTGAGTGGAGACTGATGAGTGATGCATTGTTTCTTGATCTTTTTAAGCCTTTACCATTTTGTTTTAATTTCTCGCCAAGGGTTCGCACACTGGACCTAAGATTTTCCAAAGCACTTTTTTTAAAATCCTTGCCAGAGCCCCAATCGTATAGTGTAGCGGACGCAAAATCTGTCGCAGCCGGTACAAGATATTTTCTAGCCAGTGGTAATGAAGAGCGAAACAGCTTAGCAAACCAACTGCCAAGACCATAGCCAGACATTGACGAGCAACATTTGTAATAGTCCAGTCCATAGCCCTGTTGTTTTGGTCCAAGAGTATTAACATAACAGTAAATATCAGAAAATATGAATGCCACTATTCTAATATATATGTTGTTGAGTAGGAGGCCGAAAACCACAAGTAATGATTGTATAACCCATTGAAATCTGTATGAAATCGATTAATTTGGATCTTAGTGTTAACTGTCAGAGTTCCAATTCGGAAGTGCTTACAGAACTATATTGAAAATGCTTTATATTGTAGTGGTACATATGCGCTTGATTGGTTATTTGTTCAAGAACAAGAGCGAAACAGCTTAGCAAACCAACTGCCAAGACCGTAGCCAGACATTGACGAGCACCCCTTGTAATAGTCCATTCCATTGCCCTGTTGTCTTGGGCCAAGAGTATTAACATAGCTGTCAGTATCAGGACTAGTGAATGCCACTTTTCTATTAGACATCTTGTTGAGCGATGGGACGGAAATGGCATGTAATCACAGCCAAACCTTTTGAAATTGCTATGGGATCACCCAATTCACTTCTTAATGTTAACTGTCAGAGTTCCAAATAAGAAGTGTTTACGGGAATATATTGAAGATGCTTTATTTTGTAGTGATGAACATGTTCTTGGTTGGTTTTTCGTTCAAGAACTCGGAGGAGGGGAACATTTGAATTACCAACTCGAGATGTTTCCACAAATGAATCGTAGAAAAATATACAAATGTCTGTGGAGAAGGAAGGCGGGTAGTCGGCAAAAATGAAATTAGTATTTCCAGCACTTCTACCATTGATTATATTGAGCTTAAAACCAAGAACGTCCTTTAGATTATCATTGAGAATAACCTTTTCACTGGCAATAAGTGAACTAATGTAGATCTTTCCCTCCTCCTTTGAATAATTGAAATGAAAAGCTCCTCTTTTACGAGCCAAAATTCTTTTATTAATTGAACGACATAGATAATTCATACAGGTGAATTCCTGGTAGGGTAATTCAATATTTGGATAATTCATCCAATTAATTTTTTGAATCTATTCTTCATCACCTGAAGGTGGTGGCGGCCAATCATAGGGTCTAATTTTTATTTCATATTTACGATCCTTTCTCAGGATGTCATAGGTATTTTTGAGAATACAGTCGACAAGAGCCACTTCAAACTTTCTATTTTTGCCGAATTTGATGGTGGGGAAGAGTTTCGTCCAAAAATCACTTGTTTTATTCAGATCATTGTATAGAGGATCAGAAACATTGGACATGAAAGTCACATAGAAATCATTTGGCATTGTTAATATCTTCAGCACTGACCGAAGAATCAAAATCTGAGTTGTATTCTAGTCAGCGAACAAGCAACTGTCTCTTGCTCCTACGAGTACGACTCTTTAATATCTATTTAATTTGATTAATTTCAATAGTGTTTCTAACTTTTTGCAGTTCATATTCATAAAAACCGCCGATAATCTCATCATCTTTGGTGTCTCGCAGTTGATATGGCGTTGGCTCGGTGTCCAGGATTTGGGACACTTAAAAAGTTCGGTGCTCCATAAATAATTCCCCTTTTCAAAAATATTGGTGGTTCTAATAATTCGAACAGTATCACCAACATTGAATTTCTTCTTCACATTTTTTTTTCTTTTTCACCATTGGAATATAGCTTTAGAAAAGCATCAAATTTATTTTCACTGTAGTGAACATCCCGAGGGCTTGAGTTGGACAGAGATCTATGGGGTCAATGGTTGTATATCTGCATGATTTTATCTAAATGAATGAAAGCCGTTTTATTTTTCAAGCTGCAATATCTTGAAATTGTAAATCGAATCGTTCTTACTAAATAGTCGACTAATGCGACCTTAAATGGACTGTGACTTTGATAGAGTTTAATATGTAATTTCATTAAATCATTTTGTACATGGAGAGTAACAAAGACACTGCCGCTATCCGATTTAATTTTTTTATACAAATCGCGTTCCAAGAATTGTTTCAATGCCCCAAGCAACCTCAAATAATCCCTTTTACCGTAAGGGGATGTCATAAGCAGAATCAAAAAAGATACTGACTGCCACCGTAACGTGATTTCTGGGTGCAATGTGACACCGTTGAATTGAGTCTTAAGTTACAATATCCGTTTGCATTATATGCAGAGTGGAAAAGGCTTTAGTTTGTCGATATTGTTTGCTGCGAAGCTTGTGATTCCGGTGCAGTGTGTAACTCGGTTCATTCTCTAGATTCTCTTTTGTCTTTTTTAATGTGGTGCCAGAGATAACTGTAGAAAGCGTTTTGGGCGAGCTTAAACTTCTCGCTTCACCAATATTTTAAGAGATACCTTTCAGAACTTCATCAATTTTGAACGTAAACACGTAGTGTAATGTCCACTCCCCTTTTGCACACTGGAGGATGAATCAATTTATCTTCACTTTTTAGTGGCAGCTACAGGTTTTGTAAAATCAGTGGTGCTGTTGCTACTGATACTATTTTCAAATATTGACTCTTCTTCTTTTTTAAATGGTGTTGACGTTGTTGGGGGACTATATTTCTTTAATTTCTTAAGAAGTTGATTATTGCCAATAAGAACTATGGGAAAGTTTGATACACTTAGAAAGGTGTATAGATTATTGTCAAAGGATAAAAGTCCTTTACGATTTGTCACCATATCACAAATTAAATTAACTAGATTATAACTTTTTCCCTGAATTATAATTCGTTTCCCTGTGCTGTCGACTTGAACTTGATCACCATCAGTTTCCAACATGAGATATGATAATACTCTTTTACTCTGTTCTCGATAGGTCACCGGCAATAGGTTCCCAATTTTCATTACAATTGAATTCAATTCCTTCTCCTTTGATTGCAGTGCTGCTGAATCTTGAGATGTTTCCGGTTTAGAGGGATCGGTGGCGGCAATAACGATGGGTCCCTCAAGATAAGGTTTATGTTTGTTCACACTTTACAATGTGCCTTGGAATACAAATAATTGTCTGTCATCGGCAATATTCTCATCTCTAATGAATTTGCTTAGATTGTCTTCAAAATGTTTAACGGGCGAGAGGACAAGTTCAAATGGTGTTAATTTATAGGGTTTTTCCATTCTCTCTCTCTAGAGAAATTTGTTTACAAGTCCTGCAATTATTGGTAGTAAAAGTGTGAAAAAACTACCGCCCACTTGAAGGAGACGTTTTCTTTTTAAATTTTTTCCCTTGTTTTTACAAGCCAAGGCGCGTACAGTAGAACGATGTTGCTTTGTCTGTTGTCTAACACCTTCTGGCAGTTGAACATTGCCCTCAGTTAAATTTAAACAAAGTTCAGATATTAGATTAATGAAATCATTGTCAAAACCATGTTTGAGTATGGCCTTCCTAAGCAAGGGTTTTGAAGTGCTTAAAATAGAAAAAAAATGCCGTTGCTCGTGTAGTTTCTTCAGTGTCATAATGCCAACTAATAGCCTTTTCTACTGTTCACCGGAAGATATACTGTAATTTCATTGTTGAAAATGTCAGTGACTACACATAGATCCTCCGGCGTGCTCTGATTAAGATCCAGCAAAATGTAACCATAGGGCTTGCTAGTCGCCTGAGTGTACGCTGACAACAGAAATTTAGGGGTATTAGAGTATATCTGTGGAATGATATTTAAGAACGACATCAAATCACGAAAATTTAAATAGATAATAGAGATTCTGCAATTCAAAGCAAGGGTTTGCATACATTTGCTCTGATGTGACAGATTGTGTAGAACTAGGGCTATTGAAATGTGTTCATGATGGGAGCGAACAGTGAACAGTTGTAGCATTTCCTGTGAGAACTGTTCAATGGATTCAGCCAAATCATCAATAATCAGCCAAGAGTTCGGTTCAATACTATTGAAAACATCAAGTCCCCGTATGAATTGTATTGGTTTAGCCGTGGCAATTGCTTTTATATGATCATAGGACTCTTGCCAAATACTATAGCAATAGTAGATTTTTTTCGGTTTTTCCAAAAACATTTTTCTGACAATTTTTAATTATTTTAGATAAAAGAGTTGTTTTGCCCAACATTGACGGCCCACAAAGAAACAATCTGAAGGCTATTTTAGATTGATACATGCTGCTGCTGCTGCTGACAACAGTTGGACTATAACTAACTGTAAATCATACGTGTCCAATGAATAAGTAGTAGTAGTAGTAATTTTCCCGTAGATCTATCTAGTGCGTTAACAACAACAAAAAAAAACAATATTTCATGACAGCATTTATTTCGACAACATGAAAACGCCGATTTGTTCCACATGAACAACAACACCGATAAAAATAAAACTTTTTGTTCAACAACAGCAGTTGACAAAATTTCATGGTCAACCTGAAAACTCTATTTGTTACACATAAACAATGACAACGATAAAAATGACACTTTGTGTACAACATAAAAAAACAGTTTTTGTCCATCAACAATAACACTATCTGTACACTGCACTTCAATTGTATTTTAACACTTTTCTGTACAACAACAATACTTTATCGGTACACTGAGCTGAGCAAACACAGACAATTTTCTATACAACAAAAAAAAAAAACTTGAAAAATAACACTTGGCAGATGAACTAGCACAGTTGAACATTATGAATTTAAATGGAGAGTCCCCCCCAAAGCCGCGGGGCCAAAGGCCAGTCGCGGGCAGGACCCGCCACCCCCTGGGCGGCCGCGGGTGGGGACCCCTCACCCCCTGGGAACCGCGGGGGTGAAACAAACTGTACAATAGTTGTCCGGTCACTGCTACAGGTTAGGTTGGGTTAGTCAGTGGGGTCAGTGGTGGTGGTTAGTTAATTTATGAAAGGTTGGTGATGGTTAGTGGTTAATTTATGAAAGGGTTGGGTGGTTAGTAATTGGGTTAGGTTAATTTATCCAGACCAAGTTGATTGCGATAGTCTATGCATTCAACTCGGTCTGAAATACGGTAGTGGCCATGAGGCACGACACTCACACCATTCTCGAGCACATAGACTTTTTCAGATATGCACGACATTGCATTTTTTTCCACTCTCACAGTATAATTTCTATACTGTAGAAAGCGAATTGCAAGCATTTGTGCTCTCGGCACTAGGCTACTATCTAAACAGTCTCTGTAGACGCTCATGTTAAAATTGCTCTTTACAAAGTGTGTAGGCACCCTTTTACACGCCTGCTTTTCATCCCCACTATGAGTTTCAACGAAATAAACTTTGGGACCCGGAAACACCCCCCTGGATATCAAATCACTCCCGTTCTCTGATTTTAACATTAATAGTTGGTTGGGGGCTTGACGTTTCACCAACTCGGGGTAGAGGGACGGATTCCATTTGGTGAAATCCATCTGCGAGCTGATGTGTTCCCCCTTTTCTAAATCACCCAATGAATTCTCAATTCCAGTTATCCTTAGCCGCAAAAAATCTGTATCCCCGTATTATACTTGAAACGTCCCCGCCTTTGGCAGGGACAACTTGCACACATATTAAAAAAACGACAACATGAGCTTTTTGGATATTTCCAGCACTGAAATGCCACCTGCAGTAGTCTTCTTTGGTACCACATTTTTCCGTTGCTCGTGCAGAAGCATCAAGTTATCCTCTCTGCTTATAAATAATGAACAATTGGGGTCACTACAAATTCGAGCCCCAACTAGAGGGTCAGTCACAACATCAGATCGATATCTGTTACGTACGCTTTCACACATTTTACCAAACACTGAATTTAGAATCAGTTTGTACATTTCCTTCTCTACCTTGGAGTTTGCCCTAGAGCGTTTATCGACAAAAGTGTCAATAAACGTTTTCAAATAAGGTTTCTCATTGAACTGCAGGACCCTATGTATTTTGAGGATCTTAATACCATTGCTCACCATCCAGTGCAAAAGCACATGGTGAACAACGATATTCTCCTTAGGGTCCAAATCAGCAATCAGTTTTTGCCTAGAGGGAGTCCAGTGCATCCCCATATCCTCAACAAATGATCGATTGTAGGGGCTCAGTGAGTCCCTGCTCACGGGCCGATTGATACAGGGAAAAACAAAATCTTTGGCTGAGTCATGAATCGCCAGCGGAATGTGACCGTCAATTTCAAAGAACCATCCTTGTGGCCCATTGTCCTCGACGTTGGTAATGTCGGGGAACTCACAAGGATTCTCAAGCCATTGATAGTTGCCACACGGTAAAGAGTAGTGAGACATTGCCAAGAGAAAGCTATTAAAATTGTCGCTTTTCTGCACTTGAATCAATTGACTCAATGCCTTGGGAAAAAAACTAAAAGAATCTAAAAACCTGATTTTATTCCAACACGTATGCCCATTATCCACTACCTGCCATTTCAGTTCGAGAAGCAACAACTTCTCAGCAGATTTGGGAATTATGTTATAGGTAAATGAACTGTTTACCCATGGACTCTCTACTCCCCCTCCCTCCCTGTGCATACGTGTCAGTGCCGGTAAAATAAATTTTAAGTCGTAATTTGAGTTGTGGATATAAATAGGGATAAAAAACTGTTGGCTAACATTTAAGTTACACGATTGATGCGCTACCCCTCTAAAATTACTCCCCCCAGAGGATATTTCCTGCCACCAGTGATTATTATATCTGACGTCGCCCCTCCCATCAGCTCCTCGTTTCCCGTTAGTCCCCTTATCCCCCTCTACAAACTCCCCCTTACAAACCCAACATATTTTTTTGATTTTTGATCGCGAGATGATCCTCTGCAGACAGCAACATAGGGTAATGTGTATTTCTCAAACGAGAAATAGCGCCATTAGCCATGCCAATCCGTTTGGTCAGTGCCTTGACCGTAAACTCGTCCCCCTCATTCAATGTTTCAACTATTTTTAACAACCACATGGTGTTAGAACTATCTCTTTGTGCGTGAACATTGGGCACTGCAACGACCCGATGTTCTTTGATTCGGTTTGGAAATCAGGGATCGTTCACCTCCACCAGCTTAGCTTCACAATCTAAAGATTTTTTGTTGCACTGGAGGAGGGTTTTTTGGAAATTTTTAAAACGTAAAATCGACCAATCCCTGAAACCGTTTCCACTGTCTGGTAGCCATGCCGTCTACAATGCTTCATATGATCCCGTAGTTTTATATCACTATGGAATTGTGACAGGCATGTCGGACAGTAGAAACATTCCCCCCTATGCATACCACCCCCCAGAACTCTACTGATGTCTGTGATTGGGTTAAAATGACCAATTGAATTGGCAAGGTCACTTGGTGTTGTATACAACAACCAAATCCAGTGTTTGACTAATTCAATTGACGGGCCCTTACAGAGAAGACCACCCTCTTCTTTTTTGAACAATCCCCATCTTCAAATTCAGTTTCATACTGAACCACAGTAACGCCGATATTTAAATGGGCATTAGCCCTTTCAAAAATTAAATTAAAAAAACAAGTTTTTTCACTGAAAGTAAGGAACGACGTTAAAACTTAAAACGAACAGAAATTATTTCGTATATGAAAGGGGCTGTCCCCTCCTCAACGCCTCGCTCTTTACGCTAAAGTTTTTTATTGTTTTAAAAAATAAAGTTTTAAGGCAAAGTCAAACTTTAGCGTAGAGCGAGGCGTTGAAGAGGGGACAGTCCCTTTCATATACGGAATAATTTCTGTTCGTTTCAAGTTTTAACGTCGTTCCTTACTTTAAAAAAACTTTTTTTTTTTATTTAATTTTTGAACGTTTTTGAATTAATACAGGTTTTGATTTTGGCTATGCGTAAATTAATAATTACAACAAAATTTTCATATTAATTTTACTTTTATTTGGTTAAATGGCTTTCTCGAAACTTGTTTAATTTTATTTACGAACATTTTTATTAGCAATAAATATACGTAACTTACGAATTAACTTACGTAACGAACTTCTACCTTCATATATTCTTAATATGTATATTAGAGAGTTCGCCCCCTAGTCAATTCTTGCTCTTTAAGCTAAATTCCGAATTTTGTTCCAATTCTTTAAAAATGACCCTTAATCACAAAGGCCGTTAATTAGAATAAATAGCTCTTATGAAAGTAATAAAACATCTTTGGCTTAAAGAGCGAGATATTGACTAGGGGGTGAACCCAATGATATACGTAATATTTTCTGTTCGTTTTAGGTTGTGATGATGCTCCTTACTTTCAGTTGAAAAACTTTTTTTTATTTAGTTTCTGGCCTTTTTTAAAGAATGCTGGGAAATCTGGCGCCCCCTTCATAGCAATGTCACTTCCTTCATGGAAAGATCCTCCCACATAACCCCCAACCCACCCACCTTCCCCCACTACCAGAAAAAATCCCCCCTGAAAACGTCTTTATACTTCCCAATAACAAATACCATATGTTAACATTGGGTAAAGTTCAAAACTTTCAGCCCTCCCCGCGGGGACTTCGGGGAATTAAGTCATCCTAAAATGCATAGTTATCATATTTTCGACCATGCTAAATAAAATGGCTATCTCAAAATTTTGATCGGGTGACTTTGGAAAACAAATGTGCGTTGGAGGGGGCCTAGTTGCCCTCCATTTTTTTTTGTCACTGAAAAAGGGCACTAGAACTTTTAATTTCCGTTACAATGAGCCCACCCACGATATTTTAGGACCACTGGGTTGATACGATCACCCCTGGGGAAACAAAACAAAAAAACAACAAATAAACACGCTTCCGTGATCTTTCTTCTGGCAAAAAATGCAAAATTCCACATTTTTGTAGATAGGAGCTTGAAACCTCTACAGTAGAGTTTTCTGATATGCTGAATATGATGGTGTGATTTTCATTAAGGCTATATGACTTTTAGGGGGTCTTTCCCCGTTTTTTCAAAAAACCACCAAATTTTCTCAGGCGCGTAACTTTTGATTAGTAGGATTAAACTCGATGAAACTTATATATTTGAAATCAGCATTAAATTCTAAATCTTTTGATTCATCTGTTGGTATCAAAATCCCACTTTCTAGAGTTTCGGTTACCATTGAGCCGGGTCGCTCCTTACTTACAGTTCGTTACCATGAACTTCTTGATATCAATGGATCTTAGCGTTACTGGGTATTTCCCTTCTAAACAAGAGAAATCTACAATGGGAAAATTGGACCCGTCCTTCCAATGTACAGCCCAATCGTCTAAATTCGTCTTGATAGCGTCATCTGCTAGAGGCTGAAATACTGATATGAGGAAAGCGTACTTGAAACCTTTTTGAGCTGTTTCAAAACAAATCTGCTGGACACCACGACAACCTACTAAATCAAGATTATATTTTAAAACTGTATCCCTATCAGACCTCTCAGCCCCCCCCCCTCTTAAAATAATGCCATTCTTATATATACGGTTATTTATACTTAAATTTTCAATAAAGAAAAGTACAAACCCACTACCCTTTTCGTTAAAGTTCTCGAGCTGTGCAATAATTTGACCGATCCACTCACAAAAAACTCCCAAGAAAATTTCTAAATGTGAATAAACCAAATGCATCTCGGAGTGTATATAATAATGGTAAACTTCGCTTTTCGCCCCATTTAAATAGAACATCTTTAAAACAATAGAAACCTTAATTGAATCCCTCCCCCTTAATTGAATTTGGTTCTCCAGCAGTGCACGAATTTTATCCACATATTCATGCACAATTTCTACGGGATCAAACACAAAATTACCACACAAAAGCGAATTAAATGGGTCACCAAAAGTCGCAGCGTAGACAACTATTGCATTTAATATTGAATTTGACAGCTGAAGGTCTGGAAAAGCTGTACCCCCCTCCCCCGCGTGTATATTATCAACACCCCCTCCCCCACATTGTTCAATATTTGGGGTATGCGAATGCTCCACTTCAGTTGAAGTGGATTTGATAGGTTATCGGGGGCTGGAGGAGGAGGAAGAGAAGGGTTCCCAGTTAATTCCCGGGTAAAATCTTCCAAAAGCTGTAGCGTGTTTGGACTTAGCAAAGGTAAGTCCCCCTGCTCAACTGCGCTATAATATACATTAAAATAATCAACTAAAAATCATCAATATTATCAGGTGTTTGCTCATTAACGATACCACTCCATGGTGAATTGTTGGGGGACTCCACGTGTGCCTCCTCTCCTCCAACTGATGATGATGGTGACATTGAATATGGGACCAGTGGTCGTCCAACCTATAAATGAAAAATAGCTCATTTTCAAAGTGTTCAAATCACCCCTACTGTTTTTAAAATTTGGATTATTATTTACATATTATTATTTAAAGTCAGTGCTTAGTAGTAGTAGTAGTAGTATACACATAGTAGCATTTGGTTAATGCACTGTTCCCCACTCCACTGATATTCTGAAAGCAACCAATTTCAAACTTAATATAAGATATTTACAATCTAAAACACATTACATAGAAGTTGTAATTTGATATTTTTTTTTGGATTAGAGGCCATCGCGGCGCTTCCCGCGGCGCTTCTGGGGCCCGCAACGCTTCCCGGCCTGCGCCTTGGCTCCCCGCCCCTTTACATAATGTCCAAAAGTTGAAATATTGTTAGACGGCATAAGTCGTTTCTCTCTCTTATTCCGTTCTACAGGTTCGGTGGACTCCTCATTAGCTCACAATTATTGTAAGCCGCCGCGCGTATGTTCCAATTTCCAAGACTGAACTTTAATAGGCAGGAAAATACGCAATTAAATCGGCGAAACCGGTAACTCAGACATTGTCAACATTTTCCCCCTCGCTAAAATCTTGGCAAGGGTTTGTAAGATTGAAAGCTATTTTAAAAATATCCTTGCGCAAATTAGACAGTCCATATGTGCCAGATAGATAAATGAGATAATCTCTCGGTTCCTTCTCTTAAAACTAGTGAATATTCAATTGTGAAAAATAGCATTCACAGAGTTTCAAATGGTGAGCATTAATTGACTAGAAATTACCCATGAAAAATATTTGCTTATGAGATAGCGGCGAAGAGAAATTGCTACAGTAGAGGGAATGCATAGAAAATAGCAAAGATTAGAAAAAAAGTGGCAGTTTCTTTTGACTAGCAAGCAAAAAAAATTAAATTATATTTAGATATCTCTGAGGTTAGGGGGGCAGAGAAATTTAAAACAATGGTTGGGGGGCGAGGGGTTAATATTTGAATATCTGTGAGACATGTTTATATTAGGTTGAAAATAAAAGTTTTGTTTTTATATATTTCTATAAGATAGTTTGAAGAAAAAATACTCACATTTACAAATTCCGGCTGTATTTGAATGCCCGAAGGCTCAGGCGAAGCATGTTGTACCATCGGCCGATCTTGTGTAGACGGGGCAGGTGTTCCATAGAAAGCAGCTGTCCATTTGCTCTTTAGTTTTTGACCTGGTTGCATTGCAGCCTCCACAGATGGTTGCACTTGGGCAGTCAACACTTGTTTTGGGGTCGGGCCAGCCTACTTAATAATAGATGGTCTTAGTTGGGGGGCTGCCTCGTCCTCTCTCCCTTTCTTAGTGGGAGGCGGCATACATTCTTCATAATTTTCATTAAAAAAAAAGAGAAAAAAGTTAGTATGATAAATAATTTCTCCCTTTTTTACAGAAGGAAAACTAGTACCCCCCCCCCCCCACTAACCATAATTTTGTCTAGAAAAGTATTTATCTCATTTCAGTAAAGCAAAAAGTAAAAAATTTCGTGAAATATACTAGTCGCATCCTTTTGAATCTGAGAAAGATGAATTACGGCTCACTGAGCCGTTCAAAATTCAGCCTATAAAAGTCGGCCTAGTTTGTTTCTAAGCTGTTTGAAGAAAATCTCCTTAATATTAAACGTTGAAATGTGAATATTTAGTCTTTACTTATTTAGCCAAACATCGAAGCATTGATCTAAGCTATGGTTCTTTTTCAGTTATCCAATAAATAAAAACAAGTTTTTTCTAACTGAAAGTAAGGAGCGCCATTAAAATTTAAAACGAACAGAAATTATTCCGTATATGAATGGGGGCTAAATAAAAGTTCAAATAAGGGATAATTCTCCCTTTTTTACAAAAGGAATATTAGTACCCCCATACCCCCCCCCCCCTAACCATAATTTTGTCTAGAAAAGCATTTATCTCATTTCAGTAAAGCAAAACGTAAAAAAATTCGTGAAATATACTAGTCGCATCCTTTTGAATCCGAGAAAGATGAATTACGGTTCACTGAGCCGTTCAAAATTCAGCGTATAAAAGTCTGCCTAGTTTGTTTCTAAGCTGTTTGAAGAAAATCTCCTTAATACTAAACGTTGAAAATGTGAATATTTAGTCTATAATTATTTAGCCAAACATCGAAGCATTGATCTAAGCTATGGTTCTTTTTCAGTTATCCAATAAATAAAAACAATTTTTTTCTAACTGAAAGTAAGGAGCGCTAATAAAATTTAAAATAGACAGAAATTATTCCTTATATGAATGGGGGCTAAATAAAAGTTCAAATAAGGGATAATTCCCCCTTTTTTTACAGAAGGAAAATTAGTACCCCCATCCCCCCACTAACCATAATTTTGTCTAGAAAAGCATTTATCTCATTTCAGTAAAGGAAACCGTAAAAAATTTCGCGAAATATACTAGTCGCATCCTTTTGAATCTGTGAAACCTTTGAGACTAAACCGCTAACAAACAGGAAGTGCTTTAAAAAAGGGTCAGAGCTAATTTTAGGCCTCGCGCCGGAGAGCCTTGTGTCAAACCAGAGCGGCATATTGCATTAAGAATTGGCAGGAGTCAGTGGACACTTTAAATCACAATAGAGAAAAGCTAAATTTATCGAAAAGATAATTATTTCTATTTGCGAGAATTTTGTTTGTAAAAAACAATGGGGGATGGGTTTGGTTTTGAGGGCAAAAAACATATTTTACGTTTTTTAGCGAGTATAAAGATTGTATAGTGATGTTTGTATTAGAGTGGGAGGGGATTTACCTGAATAGAAGGAAGGTTGACCAAGGAAAATAATTTTATTTTGAAAATAAAAAGTGAAAATGTATTAAATCAGAACTTACATGGTAAATTGAAGTTGCCAAGGCTTGTAACTCATCAATACTATCTATTCTAGTTGTTTGAACTGTGTCAAAATACTTTCTGATAATTTAATCACATTCCATACCCGTTATATGCGAAATCTGAGTGAATTGTTATGTAACGGGGAAAATCATATGTAAGTAAGCCTCTGATTGGCTGAGAAGGGATATGTATCTAACTCGCTGATTGGCTGAGAAGTAAACACGTAATCTAACTGTTTCCAGGATTTCTGGATGGCTTAACATTCACCCCGAGCATGTAATTGACTAAAACAACAACAACAGCAAATAAATCAACCTTTGGAAATTTAGGTCATTGACCCACATTGATTAACCACGTGTTCTCCCTTGGGACTCTATGCCCTTATTTTGTGTACTGACAGAGTTAGACTAAATTGTAGATGACAGCAGGAGTGACTCGCGGGAGTAGCACCCCCCTTTCTACTGCCTCTTTCAATGTATATACCTAACCTAATCTTTTCAAACAATCACGTTTAATTTCTACTATCAACAAATGAATTTATTTTTGGATCTTGGTCCTTACTTGGTTCAACTCTCGTCAAGTCTGATAAAAATTAAAGTTCAAGTTCGATTTTATTTTCCAATGTGTCTATCAAAATGAGCAAAAATTCTATATATTTTCAAAAAGGATTAATTACCTTGTCAAAAATGAGAATTAATGAATAAATCACACTTAATTTGATTCATCTTTTGCATTGCTAGAACTACGTGCTCGCAAGTTGGCGTCTTATTTAAGAGGTTGTAAGACAAGTTTGATCAAGATTGTCACATTTTAAGAAAAATAAAGCTAGATTCTCTTTTAATCTGATATTGTCCTATATAAAACAAAATGTAGATATATACATTTCAATGCTGTGGCTTCCGTCGCTAGACAGAAAAATGTCCTAACCCCTTCAAATGCTGTTGAAAAAGTAAATTTTGATTTTGACCTTGGCTTCAATAGACTATTATCAAAAGCGAACTTATATGAATAAGCCAAGGCCATATCCAGGAAAGGGGTTTGACCCCCCCCCCGGAATGTTTGAATGACTAGTAACACGTAAGAAAAATACCTGGAAACAAAATTTGACATTTTTTTAAAGTTTATTTTTAACTAAGCGTTAATTAAAGCTTAACATAAAAGGGCCGATTTTCTTTAGTATATTCTAACCCTTATGGCACTATATGGCTTATTTTTCAGTTTTCACTACCATTCTCACTTTACTTTGGAAAATTGGCTCCAACACGGCCCCCTCCCCTTCCTTCTGACATAAGGTTTTTACGAAATTGTGTCACTGCTTCTCATTAATTGGAATTTCAAACGAGGGAAAACTGGCAGATAGATCTGGAGATAGAAACTGGAGAAAACTGGCAGCAGTCTACTTATGGATTATTTTAGGTTCCGGGATGACTGAGCTTATTTCAAACAGTAGGCTGTACGAAAAATGTGGTTCTATCCCACTTTCTAGGGCTATATTGAGAGAAAGGTTGGGATGAATTGGACACGCTCTGCATATAAAGGATGACAGATTGCTGAATATTGTCCTTTTGACCAGCCGTTAAGGGCCAAAAGGAAAGCGGGGCATTTGTGGCAGGGAAAGTTATAAAGAAAGATTTAAGGGAAATGGGAACTTCTTAGGAGGGTATAAAGCGAGGCTTTGAATAGATTTGGATGGAGGAGGAGCACGCGTACCTGTGTTGGTTTCAGGCGGTTTGGTGCTGCAGTGAGATGTTAGTAGTTGCATTATACATTAGCTAATTTAGCTAATATAAGTAACTAATGTAGATTGGCTACATTTCTCCCAGTTTTCTAACATACACCGAATGTAGACGTACTGTGGCAATCATTACTACATTAGCCTTGCCAATTACACTAATTACCCTAATTTGCCTTGCTGTTACTTTGGCTTGTCAAATGATTGATGACATTGGGGATTTTTCTTTGTTGCCCATACTCTTTAGCTGAAATTAAAATAGCTAAACCGCCTCTTTGGGCTATTGGATGAATAATTACGAACAGAAAAAATCATCAATTCTATTTTTGTGGTCATAATGCATTGAAGACACTTCGATTGAGGTAATTCAAGAATCAGAGTGTTTGAACAACATGAATTTTCCAGAAGAGCGTAAAAATTGAAAAGCATGCTTTCATCTTTCGGCCTCCAAGCTATTACAGAAAAAATGCTATCAATAGTTTTGATTTCGAACACTTTTAATTTTGGTATTAATAGATACATCATAATAATCAGCTTATTATACTATTTTCAAATATAAAAGATTCATTAAGTTTAGTATTATCTGTTATAATGTACAATATAATGTTATAATGTATATTATAAATTATTTGAAAAAGATTGTTCTTAAGCATATGACTAATGTTTGCAATTTTTTTCAGCTTCCCTCTGAGTCAATATGGAAGAATACAACTTTAATTTCATTATAAATTGTTTCCAAAAGACTATTCTTAATCATATGATTAATATTTATATTTTCCCTTTTCAGGTTCCCTGTGAGACAACATGGAAGAAAACAACTTTAAGTTCACGTAAGGAAGTTATAAATTTATATCGAAAAGATTGTTAATATAAAGATTATTTATATTCTACACTTTCCTTTACCAGTTCTCTCTTCTATAAATCGTAATAAAATAACTTTAATTTTAAGTAAGCAAGTATTTCAAAAATGTTGTATTTAATTACATGATTGATATTTATGCTTTTTCTTTTTCGGCTCCCTCTACGACAAAATGGAAGAAAACAACTTTAAGTTCACGTAAGTAAGTTATAAATTATTTCAAAAAGATTGTTCTTAAACATATGATTAATATTTATATTTTTCCTTTTCAGGTTCCTTCTGAGACAACATTGAAGGAAACAACTTTAATATCACGTAAGTAAATTATAAATTATTTTAAAAACATTGTTCTTAAGCATATGACTAATATTTCCTATTTTTCTTTTTCAGGTTCCCTCTGAGTCAATATAGAAGAAAACAACTTTAATTTCACGTAAGTAAGTTATAAATCATTTCAAAAAGATTGTTATTAAGCATATCATAAATATTTATATTTTCCTTTTTCTGGTTCCCTCTTAGACAGCATGTAATAAAACGACTTTAATTTCATGTAATTAAGTTAAAAATTATTTCAAAAAGATTGTTCTTAAGCATATGATTAATATTTGTATTTTTCTTTTTCGGGTTCATTCTGAGTTAACATTAAAAAAAACATCTTTAAGCTCACACTAATAAACTATTAATTATGTCAAAAGGGCTATTCTTTAGCACATGACTGTCATTGGCAGTTTTTGTTTTTCGTATTTCCTCTGATTAAATATGGAAGAAAAAAAATACAGGTTTACGTAAGTAAGTTATATATCATTTGACAAAGGTTGCTCTTAAGCATATGACTAATATTCTATATTTGCCTTTTTCAAGTTCCCTCTGAGTCAACATGGAAGAAAACAACTTTAGTTTCAAGTAAGCAAGTTATAAATTATTTCAAAAAGACTGTTCCTAGGCATATGATTGATATTTGGTATTTTCTTTTTCAGGTTCCCTTTGAGCATACATGGAAGAAAACAACATCAATTTCACGTAAGGTAGTTATTTTTCAAAAAGATTCTTTTTAAGCATAAATAAAAAATACAAGTTTGTTTTAGTGAAAGTAAGGAGCGCCATTAAAACTTAAAACGAACAGGAATTATTCTGTATATGAAAGGGGCTGTCCGCCCCTTTCATATACAGACATTAAAGTTTGATTCTTTGTCAAAACTCTACTTCTTATAGTAATAAAAAACTTTTATTTATCGTTTCTCAAATAATGCAGGTAAATCTGGCTCAGTCTCCATGAAATATACCCCCCCCCTCACGGGAACCTTTCTCCATGAAAATTTTATTCAACGTAGAGTACACTCCGTTTCGTGGACACCTTTACAACCTTCTAGATCCGTATTATATTTTAAAACTGTACTCTCATCCCTATGTCCCCCTCTTAAAATAAAAGCTTTCTTAAATTTGCAGATATCTACATTTAAAAGTTCAAAACGAAGAACCCAAGACACATTTCCGTTTTTACTAACGTTCTCGAGATTCGCTAAAACATGACCAACCCAATTGCAAAAAATACCCTCAAATATTTCTAAATTCGGATAAATTACGCAAAACTTTGAGTGTATATACTGATATTAAAACTTCACCTTTGCCCTCATTCAAATAGACAACCTTTAAAACAATAGAAACCTTAATTGAATCCCTACCCCCCCACCACTGAATTTGGTTTTCCAGTAGTGCACGAATTTTATCTACATATTCATGCACAATTTCTATGGGATCAAACACAAATTTTCCCCCCATAAGCGAATTAAATGGATCCCCAAAAGTCACAGTGTAAACAACTATATTATTTAATATTGAATTTGACAATTGAAAGTCTGGAAATTTTGTATCCCCCTCTTGTATATTACCCCCTCCCCCAAGTTGTTCAACAATATTTGGGCTATGTTCCACTTCAGTTGTTTGAAGTGGAAGTAGGTAATCAGTGGGGGCTAGAGGAGGGTTCCCAGTAAAATCATCTAAAATTTGCAAAGTATTTGGACTTAGCAATGCCAAGTCCCCCTCTGAACTAGGTACATTACCTTGCTCAACTGTGCTAGGTTCTACATTGAAATAATTACTTAGAAAAGCATCAATATTAAAAGGTATATCATCGGAATTAACAATACCATCCTATTCATTGATATGTGAATTGTCCTGAATGATATGAAATTCCGTAGACGCGAGTTCTTCCTCTCCTTCACCCGATGACGATGGCGAATAAGGAACCAATGCTCCAACCTATAAAGGAAAAAAATAGTTTATTTTCAAAGTGTTCAAATCATCCCTACTGTTTTTAAAATTTGGATTATTATTTAAAGTCATCGCTTAGTAGTATGCACATGGTAGCATTTGGTTAATTCAACTGAAAGCAGTCAATTTCCAACTTAATATAAGATATTTACAATCGAAAACATCGCTTTACATAGAAGGCGGCAATTTGACTTTGTTCAAAAAATAGTTTATTTTCAAAGTTTTCAAATCAACCATGCTGTTGTTTTTTTTTGCGGCGCTTTTCGGGCCCGCAGCGCATCCATCGGTGCTTCTCGGGCCGGGGCGCATCCCACGGCGCGTCCCGCAGCGCATCTCGCGGTGCTTCCCCGCAGCGCTTCCCGCAGCGCTTCTCGGACCCCACCACGTGGCTCCCAGCCCCCTTTACATAATGCCCGTCAAAAGTTGAAATATTCGCTTAGACTGCATAAGTCGCTATTTCTCTCTAATTCCACACAGATTCAGTGAACTCATGAGCTTAATTAATGTAACCTATCGCGCGCGAGTGTTCCGATTTCCAAGACTGAACTTCACCAGGTAGGAAAATGCAACAATTAAATGCCGGGAACCGTTAACTCGGTTTCCCCTCGCTAGAATCTTGGCGCGATGTAAGGCTCATCAAAAATATTCAGTGCAAATTAGAACGCCGATATGTGCAATAGATAAATGGAATAAAGTCTCTCTTAAAACTATGTGAAAAATAGCATTCACAGAGTTTCAAAAGTACCTAAAACTATATGTGATAGTGAAGAGATATGGGGGAATGCATAGAAAATAGTAAAGATTAGAAAAAGAGCAGTTTGACAAGCAAAAAAATTACATTTAGATATCTCTGAGGGAGGGCAGAGAAAATAATGGTTGGGGGGGGGCGAGGGGTTAATATTTTAATGTCCCGCCGAGATAAGTTTATATTGGGTTGAAAAATAGTGAAAAGAAAGGACTAAAAAACATTGGAAGAAATAGATATGTATTTCTATAAGATAGGTAGGAAAAATGCTCACATTTGCAAATCCTGGCTGCACTTGGATGCCAGATGGTCCAGGTAGTGCGTGTTGGAGGGCGGAGGGTCCAGTGACGTTAATTTCTTGTGCAGATTGGGCTGCGGCTTGTACAGTAGGACCTGTAACGGTACGGACTTGTGCAGTCGAGCCAGTGATGTCATGGGCTTGCACAGATGGCTGCACTTGGGCAGGCAGTGTGGAGCTGGGGGGTTTCGGCCAACGGCCATATTAAACAACTGTTGCAGAGGTTTTACCTTGACCCCGTGTTCTCTTACTGGGAGGTGGGGCACATTCTTCACTATTTGCGTTACTCCTAGCTCTCTTTACAGCTGGAGGGGCCGAAATACATTCTTCATAATTTGCCTTAAAAAGAAGAGAAAAAAGTTAGTATGATAAATAATTTCCCCCTTTTTTACAGAAGGAAAATTAGTAACCCCTTCTACAGAATTTATTGTCAGACATAATTTTGTCTAGAAAAGCATTTATCTCAAAGAATCCCCCTCCTCCACCCTTTTTCAGCAAAGCAAAAAGTAAAAATTTAGCGAGAAATATATTAGGCTTAGAAATCAAACGTTTTTATTAGACAACTTGTGAAAAAATAAATCATGACAATCAGTAGTCTATAGCCTTAGGATAGAAATAAATGTTTCTGTTTTTACCATTTAGAAAAATATTAAATGTTCCAGTCTATAGGCTTTAAATTAGATAAAAAAAAGATAATTAACCCAACGGCGTATAGGCTTAAATTTTCCAAGCATAGGTTAAAATGCTATTCAATTTACGCATAATATAAGCTTCTTGCAATTCCTAGACTTTTTTTTCTAGCCTTGCATATAAATCAGCCTTGCACTGTTTGTTTTCATTTTACAATGATGGTGATAGAATTGAGGCATTGCCCCCTCACTCTCCCTTCTACATCATTTACTTACAACGAAGCTGGTAGAAGCGAGGCACTGCCTCCTCCCTCTCCCTTTTACATAATGTCCTAAATATATTGTTAGACCTTAATTTGAAAATAATCCGTTTCACTTCTCCAAAATAGAGCATTGCGTCTGCGCCTAATTATTGCAATTGCATCAAAGTGTTTTAATTTTGACGGTGAAACAGTTCCTTTGACTTTGGCCGCCGCGTTCGTAAACACAGAGGGAAAAGGGTGGCAGCCAATTTTAGGCCTCGCGCTGGAGCCTTGTGTCAAACCAGAGCGGTTAATAACAACCGTTATGAATGTCTCATTTAGAGAAAAGATTACAATATGGAAAATCTAAATTTATCGAAAAGATAATTATTTCTTTTTGCGAGAATTGTGTTTGTAAAACATTGGGGGATGGGTTAGGTTTTGAGGGTAAAAAGAACATATCTTATGTTTTTTATCGAGTATAAAGATTGCATAGTGATGTTTGTATTAGAGTGGGAGGAGGGAGGGGATTTACCTGAATAGACCGGAGGGTGACCACGGAAAATAATTTTATTATGAAAATAAAAAATGTACTCACATTGTTAATTGTGGATGTCAATGCTTCTAAAGATCCAAATTTATCCATTGTTGTATCAACTATGTCAAAATACTTTCTGATAATTTAATCACATTACATGCCCGTTATATACGAAATCTCAAGGGAAAACCATATGTAAGCAAGCCCTCTGATTGGTTGAGAAGGGGGATGTATCCGACTCGCTGATTGGCTGAGAAGGAAACACGGGATCTAACTGTTTCCTGGAAACTCATAACATTCGCCTCGAGCATGCAACAACAACAAATACTATTTCCTAGAAACTCATAACATTCGCTTCGAGAATACAACATCAACAAATACTGTTTCTGGATAATAAAATTTGGCTCGAGCATACAACAACAACAAACTTTTTCCTGAATCATAACATTTGCCTCGAGCATACAACAACAACAAACTGTTTCCTGGATCATAACATTTGCCTCGAGCTTACAACAACAAATACTCTTTCCTGGATCATAACATTCCTCCCTAGCAGGTACTTGGCCAAAAACAACAACAAATACACTTTCCTGGATCACAACATTCTTCCCTAGCGGGCACTTGGCCAAAAACAACAACAACAAATACTCTATCCTAGATCAAAACATACTCCCCTAGCGGGCACTTGGCCAAAACAACAAAAAATACTGTTTCCTATTTCCGGACACCTTGACATTCGCTGAGAGCGTGCACTTGCCCAAAACAACAACAACAACAAATACTGTTTCCTGGCATCATAACATTCTTCCCTAGCGGGCACTTGGCCAAAACAATAACAAATAAATCGACCTTGGAAAAAGAGGGCATTGACCCCATTAACCACGTGGTTCGCGTGGGAGTTTTTAAAAAAAGTGTCCGGATCGGGATTCGAAGGGGTATTGTCCTCGTGGGAGCTCATGATGCATCTCTACTGCTGCCCCCTTCTTTAACTGTAAAAACCTAAGGCCTTCTGCGTCATTGGTGCTTCACTGAAAACAAATTAATCGTATATTACAAATTTATTATTTTCCATTTCTTACAGCATTGAAAATGAAAATAAAAATTACAGTGAAAAAAAAATCTTGAACTGATGGATCTTTCAACAATTAAAATCATTATATATCTAATATTCAATTTGATTTTGTTTATACCTTCCAAGACTGTTCAAGACTCATATAGTTTTGCCATTTTTTTTAATCTGCCAACTACCCCAAATCAGTATCATTAAATAAATGAAACCCAAAACGAACAAAAATTAAAATAAAAAATTAAAATTAAATTAAAATAAACTCAAAACGAGCATAAATTAATGTGAGATTGCCAGAATATAATTTGTACAAATGTGATACCCAAACTCTTGTTTGTAGTTATTTTTATTAGATTCAAACTTGATCTGCATATTCAATTTAAGTTTCACTCGTTTTAAGATTTATTTATTCATTTACATGAATATATATTGTATGTTTGTTCGCATTGATTGTTCATTTAACTTCTGTTCGTTTTAAGTTTCATTTATACTTTAATAGAAAAATGTTTGTTTTCGTTTTAAGCTTGATTTTCACATTCAATCTAAACATTAGTCGCTTTAAGATCTATTTATTCATTTATATTATTACTTGTTGTATGTTTTTTGTTATGATTGTTTATTGAATTTCTGTTCCTTTTAGATTTCATTTATTCTTTAATTGTAATTTTTGGTCGTTTTGAGTTTGAATTTTATCAGGTGAGTAGAGATGCCTCAGGAGGTCCGATCAGCACACCATATATGGGCATAGAACCACGTGGTTTATGGATTTTGTCAGTGAGAATGAAAAAACAGGAATTTTGTCACATTTATGGATGTTTTCATGGATGTTTATGTGTGTTTGTCGATTAATTTGATGTTTTTCATGGATGAGTGATGGATATTGTCAGTGAGAATTTGAAAAACAGGAATTTTGTCTCATTTATGTCTGTTTTTATGGTTTTTGTCAATGAGAATTTGAAAAAACAGGAATCTTCTCACATTTATGTCTGTTTTATGGATTTTGTCAGTGAAAATGAAAAAACAGGAACTTTCTCAATTTTATGTCTGTTTTCATGGTTTTGTCATTGAGAATTCGAAAAACAGGAACTTTCTCAGTTTTATGGATTATTGAGTCATTAATCAAATTGTTTCTTAGCGAGTTAATTAATGCCTTACAGATGGAGTCAAGTTAATTAACGTATTTGGAGTTCTACCAAGAGAATGTCTCTGGAGCACAGTTTAGATCACACATGAAAGATGATATCCTGATTGATTGATTGACATGGAAAAGAAATTAATTTGTTGTTTCTAAGGGGAACTGTTTCCGAGGAAATCTTTAGATCCTAGCAATGGATTGTTTTAGCGCGGGAATCAGGTTTCTTAGTAATTTGAAATGAGCCAGTGCAGAGATTCCAAAAAAGAGGAACACGCTGAAATTAAGTTTGGGGATTATTTGGGCGAAGCCGTTTTAGCTATTTTATGGAATTATTTCGGCGAAACAGTCAGAAACATTTTAAAAGATGAATTAAAAGATGATTTTAGAAGATAATTTAAGGGTGAAACTCTGTGGTCCTTATAATACAAAAGTTGTATTTTAACAGTGTCGTGAGGTCCCCTACCCCAACCCCAAAGGGTTCCGATCCCCCTACCCCAACCCCAAAGGGTTCCAATCCCCCTACCCCAACCCCGAAGGAAGCCCTCGGTACTCAAAGGTCCCCCAAGCTCCCAAAGGGCCCCCAGACCCCCAAAGGCCCTCCCCAGACCCCCAAAGGCCCTCCCCGGGCCCCCAAAGGCCCACCGGGCTCCCAAAAGACCACCGGGCTCCCAAAGGGCCCCCCGGACCCCCAAAGGCCCATACCCAGACCCCAAAGGTCCATCGGGATCCCAAAGGACCGATCAGCCCTCAAGTGCCCCCAGCCCTCCCAAAGCCCTTCCAACCCCCTCCAACGCCCTCCCCCGGTCCCCCAAGGCCCTCTGTCAGGACCCACAGGTCAACATGGCTCCCAAAGGGCCACCCGGCCCTAAAGGTCCCCCCAGACCCTCAAAGGACCCCCGGCGCCCCAAAAGCCCCGAAACCCCCATTTTTTAATACATTTATATGGCGTTATTATGTCTTTTCAGAACAAGTTATTTTCCTAATGTCCTTACTAAACCCAAATTACAAGTTGAAGTACCCATCCTTTTCACCCACAACTTTACTATACTGATTTTTGAATGCTCCAACACCAAGCAATACTTTTCAATGACATTTCAGAACAAGTTCTTATCTTAATGTCCCTCCTAAACTCATTTTACAAATTGAAGTACCCATCCTTTACACCCACAACTTTACTTTACATCTTTTTGAATGCTCAAACACAAATCAATACTTTTCAAATGGCATTTCCGAACAAGTTCTTTTAATAATGTCCATCCTATACCCATTTTACAAGTTTAAGTTCCCATCCTTTTCACCTACAACTTTACTTTAAAGCTATTTAAATGCCCAGTAGAAAGCAATACTTTTCAAAAGGCATTTCAGAACAAGTTCTGTTCTTAGTGACCGTCCTAAACCCATTTTACAAATTGAAGGACCTATCGTTATCACCCGCAATTTAGTTATAGGTAAGAGTTTGAAGTTTTACCTTAGAGACCTAACTTAAAATTTTCGTTTTGTTTATATTTAGTTAAAAGTCTAGAGTTTTATTTTATATTATACTATTAGCTTACAGGTTTTTTTATAGTTCTAGTTTAGTTTTATTTAAGAGTTTAGAGTTCTTATATTATAGTCGTATCATAGTGTTTTATTTTGTTTTATTTCTATTTAAAATTTTAGAGCTTTTTTTTAGCTTATAGTATTAGCTTCGAATTTTTGTTTGAGTTCTAGTTTACTTTAGTTTTAGTGAAGACTCAAGAGTTTTTATCTTAAAGTCATAGCTTAGAGTTTTATTCAGAATTATATTTCATTTTATTTTAGTTATAGTTAAGAATTTAGATTTTTAGATTAGGGTCATAGATTATAATTTTACTTAAATTTGTAGTTTGATTAAGTTTTATTTAAGAGTTTCGATTTTTAGCTTAAAGTCTTAGCTTAGAGTTTTTGTTAGAGTTGAAGTTTATTTTAATTTTATTTAATAATTAGATGTTTTAAATTTGAGTTTCAGTTAGAGTTATATTTTATTTTAATTTTTGCTAAGAGTTTAGAGTTTTTAGCTTACAGTCATATCTTAAAGTTTTAGTTTGGTTTAGCTTTAGTTAAAAGTTTAGATTTTTTTTTTGTTTAGAGTCTTAGCTTAGAGTTTTTGTTAGAGTTCTAGTTTAGTTTAGTTTTAGTTAATAGTTTAGAGTTTTTATCTTAGAGTCTTAGCTTAGAGTTTTATTCATAGTTCTATTTTTTTAGTTTAGTTACAGTTCAGAATTTAGAGTTTTAGCTTAGAGTCATAGCTTATAATTTTACTTAAAGTTGTAGTTTGGTTAAGTTTTAGTTCAGAGTTTCAAGTTTTATCTTAGAGTCTTAGGTCAGAGTTTTGTTAGAGTTCTAGTTTACTTTAGTTTTATTTAATATTTTATATTTTTAAATTATATTCTTAGCTTAGATTTTTAGTTAGAGTTGAATTTAATTTTAGTTACATTTAATAATTTAGAGTTTTAGCTTAGAGTCATATATTTGAGTTTTAGTTAAAGTTTTAGTTTGGATAAGTTTTAGTTAAGAGTTTCGAGTTTTAGCTTAAAGTCTTAGCTTTTATTTTTTTTGTTAGAGCCCTAGTTATGTTTACCTTTGAGTTTAAGTTATAGTTCTATTTGAGTTTTTTTTTATTTAAGGGTTTGGTTTTTAAACTTAGATTATTAGCTTAGAGTTATATTTTATTTTACTTTTACATAATAGTTTCAATTTTTATCATAGAGTGTCAGCTTAGAGTTTTTGTTAGCGTTATATTTTATTTTGGTTTTAGTTAATATTTTGGTTATTTTATCTCATAGTTTATGTTGAAGTTATATTATATTTTCGTTTTAGTTGATAGTTTTATATTTTAGTCTTATCTTTGAGTTTTTGTTAGAGTTGAAGTTTAGTTTAGTTTTAGTTAAGTTTTAGTTAAGAGTTTAGAGTTTTTTTGTGTTAGAGTTATAGTTTAGTTTAATTTTAGTTAAGAGTTTGATTTTTTACCTTTGATTTTTAGTTAGAGTTCTAGTTTAGTTTAGTTTTAGTTAAGAGTTTATAGTTTATCATATGGTCTTAGCTTAGAGTTTAAGTTATAGTTCTAGTTTAGTTTAGTTTCATTTAAATTTAAGACTTTATAGATTTATATTATAGTCATAGATTAGATTTTTACTTAAAGTTATATTTTGGTTAAGTTTCAGCTAAGAGTTTAGAGTTTTTAGCTTAGAGTTTTTGTTGAATTTTTGTTTAGTTTTAGTTAATAGTTTAGAGTTTTAGCTTATGGTCTTATAATATAGTTTTTTTGAGAGTTGAAGTTTAGTTTAATTTTAGTTAAAACTTTGATTTTTTAAAAATTAGTTTATGTTATAGCTATATTATATTTTAATTTTATTTTAGAGTTTACAGTTTTTTAGCTTAGAGTTTTAGCTTAGAGTTTTAGTTAGAGTTCTAGTTTATTATAGTTTTAGTTAAGAGTTTAGAATTTTAGCGTAGAGTATTTGCTTAGAGTTTTGTTAGAGTTATAGTTTATTTTTGTGTTCTAGTTTAGTTTAAACATAGTTAAGAGATCGGAGTTTAACCTTTTGGTCATTTAATCTATTTTTAGCTTACTTTATTTTTAGTTAATAGTTTAGAGATTTTTAGATTAGAGTCTTAGCTTAGAGTTTTTGTTAGAGTTCTAAATTAGTTTAGTTTTAGTAAAGAGTTTGGTGTTTTACCTTAGAGTCTTAGTTTCGAATTTTAGTTAGAGTTCTAGTTTAGTTTAGTTTTAGTGAATAGTTTAGAGTTTTTTAGCTTAGAGTCTTAGTTTAGAGTTTTTGTTAGAGTTCTAGTTTATTTTAGTTTTAGTTAAGAGTTTAGAGTTTTTAGCTTAGAGTCTTAGCTTAGAACTTTTGTTGTAGTTTTAGTTTAGTTTAATTTTAGTTAATAGTTTAGAGTTTTATCTTATAGTTTTTGTTAGAGTTGAAGTTTAGTTTAGTAATAGTTAGGAGTTTAAAGTTTTAGCTTAGAGTCTTAGCTTAGAGTTTTTGTTAGAGTTCTATTTTAGTTTAGATATAGTTAAGAGTTTTGAATTTTATATTAGATACTCATCTTAGAGTTTTAGTCTAGTTTATTTTTGGTTAATTGTTTTGTGTTTTTAGTTCACAGTTTTAGCTGATAGTTTATGTTAGAGTTTTAAGTTAGTTCAGTTTAAGCTAAGAGTTCGGTGTTTTACCTTAGATTCATTTCTAATACATTTATTTATAGTTCTAGGCTAGTTTAGTTTTAGATAAGAGTATAGATTTTTGTCTTATATTCTTAGATAAGAGTTTTTATTTTAGATCTAGTTTAGTTTAGTTTTATTTAATAGTTGAGAGTTTTTATATTATATTCTTAGAATATATTTTTTTTAATTTATATTTTAGTTTAGTTATATTTAAGGTTTGATATTTTTATATTAGAGTCTTAGCTTACAGCTTTATTTAAATTTGAAGTTTAGTTTAGTTTAGTAATAGTTAAGAGCTTAGTATTTTAGCTTAGAGTCTTAGATTAGAGTTCTTACTAAATTTTAATTTTATTTTGTTAATAGTTAATAGTTTAGAGTTTTATCTTAGAGTCTTAGCTCAGAGTTATAGTTTAGTCTATTTTTATTTAAGAGTTTAGAGTTTTTAGCATAGAGTCTTAGCTTAGAGTTTTTGTTAGAGTTCTAGTTTAGTTTAGTTATAGTTAAGAGTTTAGAGTTTTTAGCTTAGATTCTTAGCTTAGAGTTTTAGTTTAGTTTAATTTTATTTAAAAGTTTAGAGTTTTAACATGGAGTCTTATCTTAGGGTCTTTTTAGAGTTCTAGTTTAGTTTAGTTTTAGTTAAGAGTTTAGAGTTTTACCTTAGAGTCTTAGCTTAGAGTTTTAGTTAGAGTTATAGTTTAGTTTAGTTATAGTTAAGAGTTTGAAGTTTTACCTTATAGACTTAGCTTATATTTTTAGTTAAGTTTATTTTTACTTAATAGTATGGAATTTTATCTTAGAGTCTCAGCCTAGAGTTTTTGTTAGAGTTCTAATTTATTTTTATTTAAGAGTTAAATGTTTTTAGCTTAGAATCTTAGTTTACAGTTTTTGTTTAAGTTCTATTTTAGTGTAGTTTTACTCTATAGTTTTATTTTATAGTTAGGATTATAAATTAGAGTTCCAGTTTAGTTTTAGTTGAGAGTTTAGAGTTTTTATCTAAGAGTCTTATATTACAGTTTTGTAAATAGTTATTGTTTAATTTATTCGCAGTTAAGAGTTTAGAGTTCTACCACAGAGTCATAGCTTAGAGTTTTAGTTAGAGTTAAAGTTTAGTTTAGTTACAGTAAAGAATTTAGATTTTTAGCTTAGAGTCATAGCTTAGAGTTTTACTTAAAGTTATAATTTGGTTAAGATTTAGTTAAGAGTTTCGAGTTTTAGCTGGGTCTTACAGTTTTTGTTAGAGTTCTAGTTTAGCTTAGTTTTACTTAAGAGTTTAGAGTTTTACCTTAGAGTCTTAGCTTAGAGTTTTTGTTAGAGTTCTAGTTTAGTTTAACTTTAGTTAAGAATTTGATGTTTCACCTTTGAGTGTCAGTTAGACTTATATTTTGGTTTAATTTTAGTTAAGATTTTAGTGTTGCACCTTAGAGTCTTAGCATAGCGTTTTAGTTAGAGTTCTAGTTTAGTTTAGTTTTATTTAAGATTTTATAATTTTAGCTTAGAGTCCTTTCTTGGCATTTTAGTTAGAGTTCTATTTCAGTTTAATTTTAGCTAAGAGTTTGAAGTTTTAACTTAGAATTTTAGCTGGACTTCTTATTTAGCTTAGTTTTGCTTAAGAGGTTAGTTTTTTAAATCAGAGTCTTAAATTAGAGTTTTACTTAGACTTTTCGTTTCGTTTTGTTTTAGTTAAGAGTTTAAAATTTTAGATTAGAGTCTTAGCTTAGAGGTTTTGTTAGAGTTCTAGTTTATTATGGTTTTAGTTAAGAGTTCATAGTTTTTTGTTTAGAATCCTTTGGTTAGATTTTTTTTTGAAGTTCTAGTTTAGTTTAGGTTTAGTTAATATTTTATAGTTCTAGCTTGGAGCCGTAGCTTAGAGTTTTTGTTAGAGCTACAGTTAATTTCATAGAGTGTTCAGCGTAAGAATTTTTGAATTAGATAATTAGCGTATATTGTTATTTTAGTTCAGTTTTAGTTATTAATTTAGAGTTTTAGCTTAGAGTCTTATATTGGAGTTTTAGTTGTACTTTAAGTTTAGTGTATTTATAGTTAAGAGTTTAGAGTTTTTAGCTTAGAGTCGTAGTTTAGAGTCTTTGTTAGAGTTCTAGTTTAGTTTACTTAAGAGTTTAGAGTTTTATCATAGAATCATAGCTTAGAGTTTTTGTTGAAGTTTTAGTTTAGTTTAGTTTTAGTTAAGAGTTTAGAGTTTTTTAGCTTAGAGTCATAGATTAGAGTTTTTGTTAGAGTTCTAGTTTAGTTTACTTTTAGTTAAGAGTTTGGTGTTTTACCTTAGAGTTATAGCTTAGAGTTTTAGTTAGAGTTCTAGTTTAGTTTAGTTTTAGTTAAGAGTTTAGAATTTTAGATTAGAGTCTTATCTTAGAGTTTATGTTAGAGTTCTAGTTTAGATTAGTTTTAGTTAAGAATTTAGAGTTTTTAGCTTAGATTCTTATTTTAGAGTTTTTGTTAGAGTTCTAGTTTAGCTTAGTTTTAGTTAAGAGTTTAGAGTTTTTAGCTTAGAGTCTTAGCTTAGAGTTTTTGCTGAAGATCTAGTTCAGATTAGTTTTAGTTAAGAGTTTATAGTTTTACGTTAAAGTCTTAGATTAGAGTTTTAGTTAGGGTTGAAGTTTAGTTTAGTTTAGTTATATTTAATATTTTATAGTTTTAGCTTATAGTTTTATCATATAGTTTTAGTTAGAGCTATTGTTTATTTTAGTTTTACTTAAGAGTTATAGCTTAGAGGTTTAGTCTAGAATCTTAGCTTAGAGATTTAGCTAGATTTGAAGTTTAGTCCAAACTTGCATAACCACAAAATTACACAATATTGCATAGAAAAACAAAAACTATAGGTTAAATTAGGTTAGGTTAGAGATTAGGTCTCTCCACGTTTAAGTTAGGTTAGATTAGGTTAGCTTATCATGAGCTGAACTCTAAGCTAAGACTCTAAGGTTAAACACCAAACTCTTAACTAAAACAAAACTAAACTAGAACTATAACTTAAACTAAAAGGTAAAACATCAAACTCTTTACTAAAATTAAACTTAACTAGAGCTCTAACAAAAAAATATAAGCTAAGACTCTAAGCTAAAACTCGAAACTCTTAACTAAAACTTAGTCAAACTAAAAATTTAATTAAAACTATAATGTATGACTATAAGCTAAAAATATAAATTATTATCTGAAAATAAAATTAAAAAAGAAAAGAAATAAACCACTAAGATAGGGCTCTAATTAAAAAATACATAATAATAAATGAAAAAGAATGAACCTATATCTTTAACAAAAACTCTGAGCTAATACTCTAAGATAAGGCTCGAAAATCTTAACTAAAACTTAACCAAACTACAACTTTAAGTAAAATTATAAGCTATGACCCTAATCTAAAACTCTAAATTCTGAACTGTAACTAGACTAAACTAAATTAGAATTCTTAATAAAACTATAATCTATGACTATAATCTAAGAACTCTTAAGGATTAAATAAAACTAAATTAAACTATAACTCAAAAAAAAACACGAAGCTAATACTCTAAGATAAAAAAAAACAAAAATTTTAACTAAGAATAAACAAAACTAAAACTTTAAGCTAAGACTCTAAGCTAAAAACTCTAAACTCTTAAATAAAAATAAAATAAACTATAACTCTAACAAAACCTCTAAGCTAAGAGTCTAAGCTAAAAAAAAACCTCTAGACTTTTAACTAAAACTAAACCAAACTAAAATTTTAAGTTAAGTCTCTAAGGTAAAACTTCAAACTCTTACCTATAACTATAAATAAAAGTTCAAATAGGGATAAAATCCTTTTAATAGACAGTGTTTTTTATAACAGTGATAGACGGTCACTGTATATGTGACCGAAATATCTGGTATTTTTGTGAATTTCTATCACTGTTATACAAAACACTGTCTATTAAAAGGATTTTATCCCTATTTGAACTTTTATTTATCGTCATGGAAAGGCAGTGTGGTCTCCGAAATTACTTACCTATAACTAAGTGTTGGGTGAAAAGGATGTGTGCTTCACATTTTAAAATGGGTTTAGAACGGTCACCATGAGAAGAAATTGTTCTCAAATGGCTTTTGAAAAGTATTACTTGGTGTTGGGCATTCAAAAAGCTATAAAGTAAAGTTGTTGGTGAAAAGGAGGGGAACTTTAACTTGTAAATTGGGTTTAGGATGGACATTATGAAAAGAACTTGTCCTGAAATGCCCATTGAAAAGTATTGCTTGGTGTTGGAGCATTCAAAAAGCTGTAAAGTAAAGTTGTGGGTGTAAAGGATGGGTACTTCAATTTGTAAAATGAGTTTAGGAGGGGCATTAAGAAAAGAACTTGTTTTGAAATGCCATTGAAAAGTATTGCTTGGTGTTGGAGCATTCAAAAATCAGTATAGTAAAGTTTTGGGTGAAAAGGATGGGTGCTTCAACTTGTAAAATGGGTTTAGGATGGACATTAAGAAAATAACTTGTTCTGAAAAGATATAATAAAGCCATAAAAAAGTATTAAAAAATGGGGGCTCAGGGGCCTTTGGGGCGCGGGGGGTCCTTTGGGGGTCTGGGGGACCCTTTAGGGCCGGGTGGCCCTTTGGGAGCCCTGTGGACCTTTGGGGACTGGGGGAGGGCCTTTGGGGACCCGGGGAGGGCCTTTGGGGGCCTTGGGAGGGCTTTTGGAGGTCTGGGGGCACTTGAGCGCCGATTGGTCCTTTGGGAGCCCGGTGGACCTTTGGGGACCGGGGGCGGGCCTTTGGGGGTCCGGGGGGCCCTTTGGGAGCCCGGTGGTCTTTGGGGAGTCCGGTGGGCTTTTGGGGGCCTGGGGTGGGCCTTTGGGGGTCTGGGGAGGGCCTTTGGGGGTCTGGGGGCCCTTTGGGAGCTTGGGGGACCTTTGAGTACCGGGGGCTTCCTTCGGGGTTGGGGTAGGGGGATTGGAACCCTTTGGGGTTGGGGGATCGGAACCCTTTGGGGTTGGGGTAGGGGACCTCACGACACTGTTAGAATACAACTTGTGTATTATAACGACCACAGAGTTTCACCCTTAAATTCTCTTCTAAAATCATCTTTTAAATCATCTTTTAAAATGTCTCTAACTGTTTCGCCGAAATAATTCCATAAAATAGCTAAAACGGCTTCGCCCAAATAATCCCCAAACGTAATTTCAGCGTGTTCCTTTTGTTTGGCATCTCTGCGCTGACACATTTCAAATTATTTAGAAACCTGATTCCCGCGCTAAAACAATTCATCGCTAAGATCTAAACATTCGCTCGGAGACAGTTCTCTTTAGAAACAACAAATTAATTCCCCTTTCATGTCAATCAATCAATCATGACATCATCTGTCATGTGTGATCTAAACTTTGCCCCGGAAACATTCTCTTGGTAGAACTCCAAAGACATTAATTAACTTGACTTCATCTGTCAGACATTAATTAACTTCCTATGATACAATTTGATTAATGACTCGATAATCCATAAAAGTGAGAAAGTTTCTATTTTTCAAATTCTCTATGCCAAAACCATGAAAACAGACATGAATTTGAGAGAGTTCCTGTTTTTTCATTCTCAATGACACAGTCCATAAAAACAGACATAAAAGTGAGAAGGTTCCTGTTTTTTCAAATTCTCACTGACAAAAACCATAAAAACAGACATAAATGTGAGAAAATTCCTGTTTTTCAAATTCTCACTGACAAAAACCATAAAACATCCATGAAAAACATCAAATAAATCGACAAACACACATAACCATCCATGAAAACATCCATAAATGTGACCAAATTCCTGTTTTTTCATCCTCACTGACAAAATCCATAAACCACGTGGTTCTATGCCCATATATGGAGTACTAATCGGACCTCCTGAGGCATCTCTACTCAGGTGTTTGTATCTCCTGAGCTTAAGTTTAAAATGGCCTTTACTTTTCTTTGAAAAACTTATTTTTCGGAAAGTTTTTTAATTAATTTCAAGTAAGAGTGATTATCTCATTATCTTTATTATTAACATTTTCTCAAGATTACCCTTTGAAGAATTTTAAGGCTTGAAAAAACTCCCAAGGTTCAATTTTCGGTTGAAAATTGCCGAGCCGAACTTTGCAAGAGGAGGATTTCGTTTGGATTAAGCTTCAATAGTTAAATTTTGCCTCGGTTGAGATTTTAGAGCTAAGTTTTGGATTGGGTGAGTTTTCCTTGCATCTAAAAAAAAAAATATATATATATATAACCCAATGAATCAATTATTACATGAAAATATTCACTTTCCCCTTGAGTTTAATGATATTGTGTATGACCTTGTTCACTGCTTCGGAAACTATGACTTATTATGATTAGATATACGTTTTTTATTGTTTTAGAAACAGAGCTGTGAGAAAGAGTCTAACTTTAACGAAATAAACGAGGTGTTGAGGAGGGGACAGCCCCTTTCATATACGGAACAGTTTCTGTTCGTTTAAGGTTTTAATGTCGCTCCTTACTTTCAGATAAAAAAAAACAACTTTTTTTTATTTAATTTGTGAAAGTTTTTGAATTAATGCAGGCTTTGATTTTGGCTCACCGTACATGAATAATTAATACAACGTTTGAATATTAATTTTACTTTTGTTTGGTTAAATGACTTTCTCGAAACTTACGAATTAAGCTACTCAAGGAACTTCTATATTCATATATTTTAATACTTAAATTAGGGGTTTCACCCCCTAGTCAATACCTCAGTTTTTACACTAAAGTTCGAATTTTGTTCCAATTATTTAAAAATGACCTCTTAATCACAAAGGCTATTAATTAGAATAAATATATCTTGTGAAAGTACTTAAAAATCTTTGGCCTAGAGAGCGAGGTTTTGACTAGAAGGTGAACCCAATCATATAATTAATAATTTCTGTTCGTTTAAGCTTTGATGTTGCTCCTTACTTTCAGTTGAAAAACTTGTTTTTTTTTATTAAATTTTTGATCGTTTCTTTGCATAACACTGGCAAATTCGGCAACCCCTTCATAGTAATGTCACTCCCCCATGGAAAGACTCTCCCACATAACCCAAGACCCCCCCCCCATACCAGAAAAAAATCGCCCCTGAAAACGTTTGTATACTTCCCAATAACCAATTCTATAAGTAAACATTGGGTAAAGTTCATATTTTTCAGCCCTCCCCAAAGGGAGTTTGGGGGATTAAGTCATCCTAAAGGACATAGTTATTGTAATTTCAACCATGCTGAACAAAATAGAAATCTCAAATTTTGATCGGGTGACTTTGGGAAAAAATGAGCGTGGGAGGGGGCTTTGTTGCCCTCTATATTTTGATCGCTTAAAAAGGGCACTAGAACATTTAGTTTCCGTTCGAATGAGCCCTCCCATGATATTCAAGAACTACTGGGTGGATACGGTCACCCCTGGGAAAAAACAACAAAAAAACAAATAAACACGCATCTATGATCTTTGTTCTGGCAAAAAATACATAATTGCACATTTTTGCAGATACAAGCTTGAAACCTCTAAAGAAGGGCTCTCTGGTAAGCTGAATCTGATGGTGTGATTTTCATAAGGGTTCTATAGTTTTTAAGGTGTTTCCCCCTTTTTCCAAAAATCAGGTAATTTTTCTCAGGCTCGTAACTTGTGATGGGTAGGACGAAACTTGATAAAATATACATATTTGAAATTAGCCATAAAATCTGATTCTTTTGATGTATCTATTGGTATCAAAATTCCATTTTTCAGAGTTTCGGCTACTATTCCGCCGGGTCGCTCCTTACTTACAGTTCGTTACCACGAACTTTTTGATTACATAAAATCAACAATACTACAAAAGCAATTCAAAGTATGGTCAAACTAATAGAAGTATCAAATCTATTTTTTCATTATTTCGTTGCAACCTTTAAAATTTTTCCACCAAAAATGTAGGTAAGCTCAGTTGATACAGCATCATTCTAAATATCATTGTTGCAAGGTTCTTGCTCGGCTTTGCGCTTTTTATCATCTTTAAAAAAATACAAATATTGGGGATATCATTATTTTGGCGTAAAAGTTTCATTTGCAGGTCTAAAAATCAATATTAGATTGAGTTCAATCTTAGACTAATAAATTAGACAATTAATCTTTCTTATTAAAATTAGTTGCTTAATTAAATGATAAAATAATAGGTAATTAAGTTTACATTAAATTACATTGAAATTAAATTAAAGCAAAAGTTAAGTACATCCCATCTGATTTTCAGGGGTGAAACGATCAACAAGAAACAGGTGAAATTTTCAACTTCTGACCTATTTTTCAAAGGATGCCCGATCCCTAAAATCCCCCAAAGACGGCAACAAAAAACCTTATTTGATGAGCCTAGTGTATTTAATATATACCCTGTTAGTTTACCGTATTGATCTGCCGAGTCCAGGAGGCAGTCTCCAGTGTTGTAAAACCTCAAAATAAAGAAAGATTGGTTTGGTAGAAAAACGAGACCCGTTACAGGGATTTTGTAAACCCAACTGATGGTAAAGGGCTAAGCATACGTAGTTGATTTCGGGAACTTGATTTCAGCATCAGGGGAAAAAAATAGCATAAGGAAACAATTTTCTGAAAGGAAAATTTATCTCAGCTTAGTTTTCAGTTTAATTCTCAGCTCAGTAGTTGGGTATTTGACCACAGATACCTCTGGTTGACTATTTATTTGTATCCCTATTTTTTTGTGATGATCATGATGAAAATAAGCGCTGATTTTGTAAGTCGGCGACGAAAATTAGAAAATTTTTCAAGCTCAAATCGACGAAATTTTTTTTTAAAATTGGCGCTGATTTGGAAATCAGTTCCCGGAATCAGCTACGTGTGCTCAGACCTTAAGAGAAAAGAATAAACATGGAGCCTCATTAGCCTATTAGAATATTCCCAAAAAAGTGAATCCTTTGAAACAGCGTTTATAAGATTTCGTTCTAAAATTCGCAACTGGTGCTGTTCAAGCCCTTGAAACCGATGAGGTAGATTTAGCTGATTACTTTGAATGTCACTCAGATGAACCAACTGTCTTGTGCAGCTAAAACTATTACAGACTAAAGAAGGCGAAGAAAATGAGTACTAGGGCTGCTACTCCCTTGAAATTCATTCTAAGACCGCAGAGGTGGAGGCGGCAATTAGCAAACGTGGAGACAAAGAGGGACATGTTGTTTTCAAAACTTTGAAGGGGGGGGAATTCCAATTTTTTAATTTTTCTCAATGAAAACACCAAGAAATCAACATTTTCCAACGAAAATAATAAAAATGGCATTGTTCAAAATTTAAAGAAAGTGGGAGACCAAAACTACTGTGGAGCACCATTGTCATCCCCCTCGGTCCCGATAAATATATCAAAATTTTACTCCTCAGATTGATATCTTGAGAGAAGCATATTAGTTTAATATTATCCGAAAAATATTTTAAGGAAATGCATTATTATTTAACATCATGTGCTTGTTTTCAGCAAGGAATGTTAAGTTATCTGAAAGTTCTTAGCAGTAGTTCTGGCATAAGCGTAGGAATTCACAAAATACAAGATGAGTGTAACACTATTGTCAAGTGGAAAAATAAAAATCAAAGTCGAGAATTGAAGGCAGCTGGTTTAGACTTGTTTCTCCTAGCCGTCGCTATTTTTTGCCATTTAAACAATTTAATTTTCCCCTAGAAATCAGAATCTTCCCCTTTCTTTATAAGGCCAAGGTCGGCATCAAAGCCAAGGTCGGCCTTTACAAGGCCAAGGTGACCAAGGTCGGCATCAAAAATTACTTTTCAACAGAATATGAAGGGGGGAGGATATTTTTCCGTCTAGTGACGAAAGCAGTAGAAAGGGGTCAGGAGGTCGTGACATGACCACGTGGTTTATGGTTTTCTCAGTGAGAATGAAAAAACAGGAATTTTCTCACTTGAAAAAACAGTAATTTTGTCACATTTATGGTTGTTTTCATGGATGGTTATGTGTGTTGTTCGATTTATTTTATGTTTTTCTTGGATTTCAACATAAACTTATGATGATTTATTGATTGTTTGTTTGATAATTTGAAAAACATGGATTTTCTCATATTCATGTTTGTTTTTGTTGGGTGTTCTGTATATTGTCCGAGATGATTGAAGTTTTTCTTGTCTGTTTTATAGATGATTAAGGAATAGTCCTTAATATTGTTGTTCAAGCCAAATGTTATTACTTTCCTGGAAACAGTTAGATCACGTGTTTTCTTCTCAGCCAGTCAGCGAGTCGGTTACATCATCCCTCTCAGCCAATCAGAGGCCTGTTTACATATTATCGGCGGTGTGACTATAAGGACCGGTGTTTTTTGCTATAGTTTTATTAGTCTGTGAATAGAATTCAAAGGAGTGAGAAGAAGAACAGTTTTGACTTTACTCATTTGGATATATATTTGTGTGTGTTGATGATGACGAGTGGAATGTTTACACTATTAGAAGTTGATAGTGGATTTGATGATAATAGTACAAGAGCACCAAACATTGCGGTGGAAATTACGAAAGGATCGCGGCTTTGTCTGGAATGGGATGCAGTATATGCAAGATATGTTATATCTTTGAGCAAATTTAAAATGGAGGATCAATTATTTTTCGCTGCTAAAATTGATATAGCGCATGTGAATATACTTCAATGTGCTTTAAGTGCATTAGTGAAACATATCGAATACAATAAACAGTATCGCTAATTGTATATGCTCTGTATTATCGTTGTATTTGTTCTAATTATTCAATAAAATTGTTTCAAAATCGAAAATTATTCCGGTTAGGGCTGACGAATCAGGGTCAGTCTAGATTGAGCAGTCGGAGTGAAAGGATTGAAAAATGAAATTTGAGAAAGAGAGACTTAGATCAAATCTAGTGTTTATGGAAAAGCATTTGATTTTGGATGATGATTTTCTCGAGTTATCTCTTAAACGCAGGATATTCTCTTGTCGGGGAACAATTGACAATATAATGAGGAGTGATTCTCCCCCATTGGACTATTGTATGAAACTTTTAAAATGTGATTCAAATGCTTATAGTCAATTTATTGATATATTAATTTAAACAAAGCATAATCATATTGTGTATATAATTTTGAAAACATTAACAATGGATTCAATGTAGATAGCTCCCCCCATCATTCAAAGGAGGTCGCAATACAGAGCTACTGATGTCTCCCACACTTTCCATCCACCTTGAATTTATCGAACGAATAGGATCAGTTTCGTTTTATCTATGAGAGAATTGACATCGGAAACCGAAAAATGTTCTCTCTAGGCCCACTGTGCATGTATACTCTTGGCAGTTGGAATCAAGGTGAACATTGTATAATTATTGATTGCTATAGCGATAGGTTTAAATTATGTAATCCTTGTAAATTACATAGAGGCTATGCGGTACATATTAGAGGATGTAATTCATGTCTTGAGGAGGTTTGTGACTCGCATCCTAGAGGGCACCTGTGCTCCAATTGTCACTATGATAAATGTGATCAGTGGGAGAATACTTACCCCGCTATGATTGGAAAGAATCCCAAGCGTGATTTCAGTTTATTTCTACGAGATTGGTATCGTCGCGGATTTAAATTATTCTTGGAAGAAGAATCTGGTCTACGATTCAACTGTTGGGGTAACAAGACAATCTGGTTTCTATGTCATAGCTGTGATGACACTGCCTACTATGACCATAAACCAAGTGATTTTTATTTGGCAATTACCGAATGTGAGTCACCATTTGAAAAAACTGTATGTGATATTGCTTCAAATAGACAGATTGAAACTCGTGAATTTCATAATATGAATGCAAATAGTATCATTGACTATACAAAGAGATATGACAAGAGTTGAGTTACATTGTACTTTAGAAAATGTGACCCTGACTTTGCAGTCAATCAAGATCAATATACAGTGAATACAAATGATTTACCAGCATTAGTGGTTCATGGTAGTTGCCTATACAACGAAGATGAAGAAATCTAAAGTGAAGATTTAAAGACATTGTTGTATATATATGCATTTTAACAATAAACAAATTCACAAACAATCTATGTTCAAATATTTATTCCTTTGTAATATCCATATTTATCACTGTTTCAATGTATACTATCTCAGGAGGCTCTATTATTTGAACCTCATCCTCCCCCACTGATATAATATTTGTGAGAGAGGGTGTCTCCTCAGCAAATAAATCCTCGGACTCACTCCTCAATAGATCCCCCTCCACTGACACAATATGTATGAGAGAGGGTATCTCCTCCGCAAATAAATCTTCACGCACTCGAAGTCACGGGTTATGTATTCGAACCGAAGACCCACTCCTCAAGAGATCCACCGCTCTACATGTACAGATAAGTTCTTCCTCCTCCTCGGGGGTGATCTCGATACTCTCGTTCTCTGCACATGTAGCTAGAAGATTTTGCTCCTGATGGTTGTTGTGCCCATACTTTCTACATACATACTAAAAAGGTTGAGAAAACGCTGATCGAAAGCTATAGGTAAAGATATAGTCTTAATAAATATGCTAAGGGCTGTTCAATAAATATGATAATCAGGTTGATTTTTTATTTTTCAATCTATCTATAAATTAGTATGTCTAAAATTCATCAATTAGCCAGATGTGGTTTTTTTTTATTATTTTTTACATACGGAGCGAGATTTAATGTCATTGATAGAAGCCTGTATGAGATTTAATGTCTGTGATAAAACCAGGAAAAAAACCTTTCCAAGAACTATGTTTTTCAATGAAAAGTAAAGAGCTATGACATTAAATCAAAGAGAGCAGAAATAAAGTTGAATAATTGCTTAAACGTAAATTTTCTGTAAACATACTTCTAATTAATCACTCCTAAAAAGGTAAGTATAGACCGCTCATCCTCTATGGTGGGGGGCGCATGCACAGCTGTGTCCTTCTCGCTCGACTAGGTGCTGTAGTGAGTTGTTTTTAATAGGAGTAAATTATTTTTGAATATTTAAATGAATCAGATTAGTTAAAAAAAGCTTATAAATAAAAATTCTATTAAAAGTTAATTCTGTACCGACTACATAAATATTTAAGACCAAGTAAACTTTCCACAAAATAAGTTTTTCAAATAAAAGTAAAGAGCTACTACATTAAATAAATTATTAGAATTAATAAAGTTAAGTAATTGTTAATTATTAAATTTATTATCAATTACATAATAGTCAAAGTGACCAAAACTCTTTCCCACAATTGGAAAATTTACGAGTATATTAAAACAGATAGCAGACGAAACAACTGTTCTTATGTACTAATATCGAATAATTGTTCAAACTTAAATTTTCTGTATTACGGGAATACTTTATTTTCGAACCATTATATCTCTAAAAGGTTCTATAAATAAGTTAAACTAAGAGTTTTCCATTTCAAAAAAAATTACATTTTGACAACATTTGACAATTTACCAAATTTAAAGTTTTGTTTAGTTTCAAGATATTTTCTGTCACTCATCATTTTTTAATCATTCAAAAACAATAATAAAGAAAACCACTTCCCATGGTGGGCCCCCTCCTCACCAAATCATCTGATGTATACGATAGTCCAGATGATGTATAAGGAACTTCTACCACGTCGCTATAATTATCTGAACTAACAATCTCAGATTTACACAAAAGAAGCTCCTCACCTTCTGTGAGTTCCTACTCGGTCCCAACATCCTAAAAAGGTCGAGAACACTATGATCAAAAGCTCTGTGGAAAGGTATAGTCTTCATGAATATACTGAGGGGTGTTCTATAAATGTAATAAACAGGGTTATTTATTATTTTTAATTTTATATATAATTTTGTATGTCTAAAATTCATCAATTAGCCAGATGTGGGTTTTTTTTTATTATTTTTTACATAAGGAGCGAGATTTTATGTCTTTTTTAGAAGCATGTATGAGCTTTAATGTAAGTGATGAAACCACGATAAAAACCTTTCCAAGAACTATTTTTTTCATTTAAAAGTAAAGATCTACGACATTAAATCAAAGATAGCAGAAATAAAGTTGAATAATTGCTTAAACGTAAATTTTCTGTAAACATACTTCTAATTAATCACTCATAAAAAGGTAAGTATAGACCACTCATCCTCTATGGTGAGGGAAGCATGCACAGATGTGTCCTTCTCGGTCGACTAGGTGCTGTAGTGAGTTGTTTTTAATAGGAGTACATTTAAAGATTTAAATGAATCAGATTAGTTAAACAAAGCTTAAAAATAAAAATTCTATTAACAGTTAATTCTGTACCAAATACATAAATATTTAAGACCAAGTGCACCACGAAGCAACATTGTGGTCTGAGAAATTCACAAACTCAGAAACTCAATACATAGTTTTCAATAATTTCAAGTCAAGTGCTATCTAAGAAATTTATTTCTACAACACATAGAACTTCATTAGGTTGAAGTGTTGTTTTACGCTACAAAATACTAGAAAATACCGCTTTACTTGAGTACATTATACGCTATGCATCCTACAATTTGTCCCCATTAGCTTGATATGTTATTTCGTGAAAAAAAACTATCAAATAAACACGCAGACTAAACTTGATAAAACTTATATATTTGAAATCAGCATTTAAAGCTGATTCATTGATGTATCTATTGGTATCAAAATTCCATTTTCTAGAGTTTCGGATACCATTGAGCTGGCTCGCTCCTTACTTACACTTCGTTACCACGAAATGTCTTATTAATTAAAAAAATTTAAACAGCCTAATTGCATAAGATACAATTATAGATCTACTAAAATAAATCAATGACTAAAAGTTATTACATTAAGTAACTCTTTAATGTTAAATATGTATTAAATTAAATCCTCGTTATATTGAAAAAAACTCTTTCCCACAAAGAGGACACTTTTCGAGTAAAAGAAAAGAGCTACTAAACAAAAGATATGATTAAATAATAGAGAATAATTTTTCAAAATTAAATTTATGTTTAGCTATAAACTTATTAGATTGATAAAAAAATTTTTCCCACAAGAGGACACTTTTTAATTAAAATTAAAGAGCTAGCAGACTAAACCAAAGATATTATGACATAATAGCGAATAATTGTTCAAATTTAGATTTTCTTTATTACGGGAATAGTTTATTTTCGAACCATTATATCTACCAAAGGTTCAATACCTGAGTTAAACTAAGATGTTTCAATTTCATGAAAAAATTACATTTTGGCAAAATTTGACAATTTACCCAATTTAAAGTTTTGTTAGAACCTTGGTAATGTATTTTCATCATATTTTGATTATTTTCGTTGGAAAACACACTGAAAAGACATATTATTGAACTCATCTCAAACATTGCTGGATTTGCATTTGAAGAACCTTCCATTATTTTCTATCTTGTCCTCTATTTCAACATATAATGACTCCTAAAGCCATTCAAAGCTCTTAAATATGCTTACCTAATGGTTATTTATTTACGAAATTGTGCATACTGTTGATTTTAGAACAATAATTACCTTTCTATATATCAATTAACACTCACTAAAGGTACCACTTTTCACTCGCGGAGAATGGTTTCAAAACAATACTTCTTACATTGCATAGACTAATTATGTCAAACGAGACATCTTCAATGCAGATTAATTAATTGTTACGTTCGATTTTGTTTGGAATATAGGAATTCATCACTGGGACGTGAGAATTTCTGTAAAAATATAAAAGATTTATTAACTCGGTGACTACATATTTATTGTGTAATCAGAAAGAAAAAAAAGGAGAAATTGATAAAATATATTTTAAATCATGCTCCAAAATTAGAGCTATTACAACTTAACTGACGCAAGGGGATGTGAAAACCCTGGTTTTTAACTTTGACATACAAGACTAGACAGACAAGTCTAGAAGTGGAGCTGCCATCCGCCTCAACCCTCGCTCTCGAAATCCCCCACACCCTCGTCCCCCAAAAGCAAATTTTACAGAGGATTTTAAAATCTCCCATTCCCCCCAAACTCAAAAATTTCTAGGAAAGAATTTTAATCGTATTTAAATATTTTCGTTGTAAAAACTGCTTGCCGAAACTATAAAAAAACGGAACTTTAGTAGCTAGTACGTATTTTCATCGTATTATAAATATTTTCATTGGAAAACACACTGAAAAGCCTTATTAAGAGCTATATTAGGAATAACATCTGTAAAACTATCAAAGAATGATCAACTCGGTGATTACATATTTCTTGTGTAATCATAAAGAAAAAAGAAGAAAAATTGATAAAAGATATTTTGAAATATGGCCCAAAATTAGAGCTATTACAACTTAAATGACGCGAGGGGACGTGAAAACTACGGTTTTTAACTTTGACATGCAATACTAGACAGAAAAGTCTATAGGAGTGGGGCTGACACCCGCCTCAACCCTCGCTCTCGAAATCCCCACCACTCTCTCCCCCCAAACTCAAATTTTCCAGAGGATTTTAAAATCTCCCCTTCCCCCCAAACTCAAAAATTTCTCGTAAAGTATTTTAATAGTTTTTAAATATTTTCTTTTGAAAACCTGCTTGCCTAAACTATAAAAAAACGGAACTTTAGTAGCTAGTACGTATTTTCATCGTATTTTAAATATTTTCATTGGAAAACACACTGAAAAGCCTTATTAAGAGCTATATTAGGAATAACATCTGTTAAACTATCAAAGATTAATCAACTCGGTGATTTCATACTTCTTGTGTAATCAGAAAGAAAAAAGAATAGAAATTGATAAAATATATTTTGAATTATGCTCCAAAATTAGAGCTATTACAACTTACATGACGCGAGGGGGCGTGAAAACTATGGTTTTTAACTTTGACATGCAAGACTAGACAGAAAATTCTATAGGAGTGGGGCTGCAACCCGCATCAACCATCGCTCTCGACCTCTCCACCCCCCCCTCCCCCCCCACAAAAATTTACCAGTGTATTTTAATATACCCCCGTCCCCCCAACCACAAAAATTTCTCGGACCGTTTTTTCATCGTTTTTAAATTTTTTATTTGTAAAACCTGATTGCCTAAAATAAAAAAAAACGGAACTTTAGTAGCTAGTACGTATTTTCATCGTATTTTAAATATTTTCTTTAGAAAACACACTGAAAAGCCATATTAAGAGCTATATTAGGAATAACAGTTTTGTTTTGGTTTGGTTACCCTCGATATTTAAATCTCCCACCCCCCCCATCACCCCAAACTAAATATATATATTTTTTTTAAAAAAGTAAAAAAAAACGGAACTTTAGCAGCTAGTACATATTTACATCGTATTTTAAAAACTTTCAATAGAAAACACACTGAAAACCCATACTTAGAGCGATAATTGTGAGGTTAGGTTAGATTAGGTTATTCCTAAGAATCACAGGTTAGGTTAGGTTACCCTCGCGCTTGAAATCCTCCCACCCTCCTAACCTCAAACTCAAATTTTCCAGATGATTTTATAATCCTACACTGAAAAGCCATCTTAATAGCTGTAGGCATGAGGTTAGGTTAGGTTAGGTTAGGTTAGATTAGGTTTAGTTTCGTAATAGCATCTTAGATTAGGTTAGTTTAGGTTAAGTGGGTAACCCCCAACCCCAGGGGCCACAGGCCAAAGGCGGCCGAGTCTGAATATCCATCCCCAGGTTAAGTTAGATTAGGTTAAGTGCACTTCCGGAGGGAAGGGTTCCACAGATTGAATAAAGAAATTTCCAAAAAATGGAGGAAATCATCGCAATTTGGTGATTTTTTTTTGGGGGGGGGGGGAGGGTTGGATAGACCTAAAGCTACCTCACCCTTCACTCTTTGTTATGCAAGGTGCAAGAGTTCACATTTCCCGTTCATAAAAAAAAAAAAAAAAAAAAAAAAAAAAAAAAAAAAACTAATCTATACTAATGAGGTCAAAAAACATATATGTTTTTATTTCGTATATACATTCATAAACTTTAACACAATTTATTCAGAAAACTACATATCAATTATTTTATAAGCTTCAATACAGCATTATCGGAGTGGATGCATTTTTTTAGTGGGGTTCTCTTAAGAAGAGAATCCAAGTGTAGGATCAAATACCTTTTAAATATCACGGTGTACCTTTTTTTTACGACATTCATAGAGAATATTTGGTTTTGGATGGCATTTAGTAGCACTTGCATCGAGTGAAATTTTCCCTACATTGATTATTACGTGCATTTGTGAGGCCGGTATGTACCCATTGGGCTTTTGTCTCCTTCTCTCTTCTTAACTCATCCTTTTAAGACAAAATTTAATTTGATAATGTAATATAATTCCAAATTGTATTGAACTAATGCATCTATTTCGTATTAACAATTCATGTGTTTTTCTAAAAGTTATTATATCTCCAAAAGCAGGAGAATATCTCTAAAAGAGAAGGACTCTTGATCAAAACTACATCAGGAAATTCAATATTTCCAAGAACTTTACATCAGAGATTTCAGTTTTGAATATACAAGAAAATTGACTTTTTTTTATTTTTCCCTTTACTTTCAATCCCATAAGCCTTTTCATATATATATATATTATTTAAGCGAAATAGCTAATCCAAAGCACACAACCATGCTTCTCTTTTGTATTTTATCTTATTTTATTAAAACCAAAGCCAAATGGTTTTTGTTTACCTCTGAATGGTTCAGATAATTCAGTCTTGTATGATAAAATTGTTTTTTTGTACAATCAACAACAAAGAAATGAAGAAAAATTGTGGCTTAACCCTCTAACAACCCAAAATTTGGAAGGCCAGATCAGTCCCTTTCTTGGGTGCAGTTTTTATTCACACATATAAACATGTAGTAAGAAAAAAAAATGTCATCAAAATTTAAATTCTAGTTTCTATCGGTAAGTTTTACAACTAGAATTATTAAGCTTAAAGCTGCAACGTAAGGCAGCTTTAAAACTAAATAATAATCGATCGATTCCCTTATTTTCAAAAATTCACGAAATAACAAATCAGTAAAATAAAAATAGCTACTACTAGAAGGCCAAGTAACCTGTGCACAGTGGCTCAATACAATCAGTTAAATCACATAATCGAAAGACAAGAAGAAGGATAAAAAAAAAAAATAGTCACAAGGAACCTGATCTCACCCTGAATCATGACAATAGAGACATTTTTTAACCTGGGGTCGTTTCATTATGAGTTTAAAAATTATGAAAATGTTTAAAGAGAAATCCCCCAGAACTCGAATACGGGCAACGTTTTATGTACCCATCTATACTCGGAAATCTACTGTGGAATCCCTCAAAGAACTTTATTGGCATTGCATTGCACCCTCGTTATTGTTAATGAAATTGGTATTGGGTTCCTTCAAAGATGACGTGGAGAAATTGTCAATCCTCGAAGTAAGTCCTAGAAACATTAAGAAACTACCCAAACGAAAATAATTAGCTTACCAGTTACGTTTCCACCTGTGCTTGGCAGCGGTATATTTTGTAGTTCTAGTGGTCGGTACTGGTCCTCAACGTTATTTCTTGAGTGGTTTTGCGAGGGACTAGCAGTCTGCTTGGCAAATTCTTCTCCAGCCTACAAGCATGTGTTTCAATGTTTGTTTAAAAATTTTTCATGGTAAAATTAAGCGAAAGGGTACGAAAGAAACAGCACATATAAAACCAGCTTTCTCTTTTTCGAGTAGGACTAGCAAATAATTTTGTTATTTTAATTACAAAACAAAATTGTCCAGTCTAAAACAGATTTAAGCAACGAATGTCGAGTCCTGAATACGCCATGGTCAATTTTAAAGATTCCCAATAATTCACACACATCTTTAAGTTTCTGTCCTTTCGGAGAATGGGACGAGTGATTCCAATTCTTACTCAAATTTTATAATATTTGTTTTTCCTTTTACTTCGTCTGTAACTGGGAAAGATCTTCGTTTCAGTTTGTTTATCCATGTCCATGTCGTCACTGCCGCGCCTAAAGAACGTACCTGATATTTTCATCTTCCTGAAATGATTGGCAAAACTGTTTATGATTCTCCTTATCGACATTACCCTGCTGACCCACCCTTTGAGAACATCTTAGCAAGGGGGTTTTCTGCAATTATCTTCTAAGTGTGTAAATGTCAGGCACGACCTTTAGGCGTGGCAGCAACCAGAGCAGTTCAAAAAGGGGGGGGGGGAGGCAACTTGGGTAGCTTAATCTAGTCCGGTAGCTGGGAGAAGCACAGTGGTGGGGGGAGGGGGAACTTTGATCAAATTTTTCGACTTAATTTGGCTTTTTTTGCTTATATTTTAGCCGGAAGGGGGCGCCGTGATTAATTTTCCCCCGGGCTTCTCCAGCCCTAGGAACGGCTCTGGCAGCGATCATATCCATGGTTCAGTTATCCAATAAAACAAAATTGTCAGCATTTCTGTTTTGAAAAGACACCTACGCTACCTTGTTTAAAGGCATCGAGTAACCTTTCGGGATTTGAATTATCGCTCGGCCAAGGATCTTGGATCGAGGATTTGAAAGACTAGAATTTATTTGGGATTTTCCCAAGTGAATCTTGGGATATTGTTAAATTATCAGCGGGAGCCTTTGCTTTGAGAAATATGTTTATTAAGTTTATCCAGCCCATGTAGTTACAAATTAGGCATGTGTTCAGGAAAGGGCCTCGAGCCCATACCCCCTGCCAAAGACTTATTGTTTTCTCAGAGTTTCTTGCATTTTCTATTTGATTCACCACTATTCTGTGTTTCTTCTAAAGTTAGCCCTCTCGAAAAGAAAGCCCAGTGTAAATCATTGTTACAAAAACTTAGCATTTTTCTTTTCTCGCAACTCATAGCGAGAGGTGAACTAAATTAACCCAAAATGGTATAAAATGACCAGGTTTTGAAGTGTAATCCTCCATGACTACTTACAAGATTTAGGATGAAAAGCTGTCAGCAAACTAACAATAAATTCTCTTAAAGTATTTGCTTTCGTCTTTTTTCCAACCCGTGGTCTATCATTTAAAGTTTTAAGAGAAAGACACTAAATTAAAACTAGACGTCCAAGCCTCGGGTGTAGAAAATTAATTAGATGTTTATATAGTAAACTTGAATGGAACATATCGCGTCAATATAAGCTTTTCATGAAAACAAAAGTGGGAATTCCTGGCCAAAGTTCAGCTGCAACATTTCCAAGCAGTAAAGTTCCTGTTTTGAAATTATAATTTCTTTTCCACTACAAAGAAACATAATTTCACTCGATGTTAAGGACATGTTTTTTTCAATAAATTTGATTCTGAGAATGAGGCATCAAATGGGGAGGCGAGATCTAAAATAGTAAAAATTAAGATTTAGACATAAATGGCTTAAACTGCTCTGGTGGAAGTTTTCTAACAATCTTGAAGGGATTCTTCCCCTCCCCCCGTCTCCCTTATACATATATAAATTGTTTTCATTCGGGGTAGAAGGAATCCAGTATTATTAAGTGACATTTGCGTGAGAGGGCAAAGGGACAGTTGACAAACCAAACGCACTTCTCAACTGGAAAACTTTTTCACATTAGAGAAGAGGATAATTTGTGAGACTGACTCCCAATGACTGACCAGGTGCTGATCTGATGTGCCCGTGTTACTATTCAAATGCTACGACATTTCAATACCAACAAGGAGCAAACATATCGTAAAAATATAAAGAAACAATCTTGTGACATTATACAACGGGTACCATACTTCAAGCGAGCGCTCATCCGCTCTACAATCAGTCAATAGGTTCCCATGGTTCACAAGAGAATGCGTTTTTATGTCTCTATTTCGACAGGTTCTTTGGCTAGTTTTTTTTTTTCAAATATCAAAACAGAATTATCATACATTACGTCATATACAGAATGTATAGCAAGTGTTTCTCAATTTGCTTCCAAGCCTCTATCTGAGTATTTTGTCAGGTCCACAGATATGACTTATTACCCCTAGATAGATCGATAGATTTTATTTCGTACAAATATAAAAAACACAAATAATTAAATAGAGCCAACAGGGAGCTAAGCTCGAAAGGAAGGCTAACAATTATTACATAGAGTTTAAGTACACCAAAAATAATGATAAAAAAGATAAACCAAAAACATCATAACATATAGAAGGAGAAGGACAAAGGAGGCTACCCCAGCACGGCAAAATCTAAAAATAATACTAAGAAACTAATTATCAATAAAAATCACCCTGTCATCAAAGGTTAATAATATATTCTACTAATTTAGTCTTTAAAAGAAATCGGTTATTAAGATTTCTAAATTTACTATTTAATTTTAGCCTTATTGCTATTGAAGGGATTTGGTATCTTATTGAAAATTTGTCTCTTTCACAATGAACCAACGGGATTCTATACACTCCAAAATGAGCCGACGAAGAAGCGAGTGAGCGAATAGGGGTGACAAGAATTTGTGATTCATAAAAACAACCCCAGGGTTCAATATTCTAACTGCAATCGACTTTGGCCCCTACAACCAATGAAAACTATTGTTTTTCAAAGAGAATGCTTTGCTTTGATTATCAGTGATTAAAATTAATTGCAATAAGCTGTAATTGAAATCAATTGCAATAAGCTATACTGAACGTTGGGCACCTTATTTTGATTTTACAATAGTTCAAAAAAAGAAAAAAAATATGTGAGCATGGGGTTACTTTACATATCAGAAATCAAGACTAAGTATACACTATTCCTTGGAAGTTTTTTCGTAGATCCAATTAAGTTGAGCAATATAGAAGGATAAATCTTAGAACTAAGAATAAACCATTAGAAGCCAATCTAATGAGTGGTCGAATATGACTCTGAAAGGTGAGCAATTCGAAAGGTTGGGAAACATATGGTAGACATTTCCCAGGGGAATTGTCTAAGAATTGTTTGTGGCCCACTTTTGAACGACTGTACAATAGACAATATGCTACACAAGTTCAATCCCACTTTTGTAGGGCTATAGTGCAAGAATGATTAAGATGGTAACATCATGTTTCATGGATTAATGATAGAAATGACCAAAGTTGTACATTTTGGAAATAGACTATTCCATAGATTCCCGATTTGATCGTTGTTTTCAAGAAGAGTCCTAAATAGCTACAAAATTGAGTCACGGAATACTTGGTATAAATTCAGCTGAAATCAGCAAACAAAATTTGGCTGATACTGTATGTCTGTTAAACTGAATAATATTGAAAGACATTTAGGCATTTTTTAAAGAATAATCCTTACATTATCAAAGTATTCGTGATAACGAACTGTAAGTAAGGAGCGACCCAGCTCAATAGTAATCGAAACTCTATAGCAATAACAAATAGCAATAGATACATCAAAAGAATTCGCTTTTTATGCTGATTTCAATTATATAAGCTTCATCAAGTTTAGTCCAACCCATAAAAAGTTACGCGCCTAAGAAAATTTGCCTGATTTTTGAAAAAAAGAGGGAAACGCCCCCTAAAAGTCATAGAAACTTAACGAAAATCACACCATCAGATTCAGCGTATTAGATAACCTTACAGTAGAGGTTTCAAGCTCCTATCTGCAAAAATGTGAAATTTTGTATTTTTTTGCCAAAAGAAACATCACGGATGCGTGTTTCTTTGTTGTTTTTTTTTTCCATGGGTGATCGTATCGACCCAGTGGTCCTAAAATATTGCGGGAAGGCTCATTCGAACGGAAATTAAAAGTTCTAGTGCCCTTTTCAAGTGACAAAAAAATGGAGGACAGCTAGGCCCCCTCCCACGCTCATTTTTTCCAAGAGTCACCCGATCAAAATTTTGAGATAGCCATTTTGTTCAGAATGGTCGAAAATTATAATAACTATGTCTTTGAGGATGATTAATCCCCCACAGTCCCCAAGGGAAGAGCTGCAAGTTATGAACTTTGCCCAATGTTTACGTATGGTATTGGTTATTGGGAAGTATACACTCATTTTGAGGGGGGATTTTTTTTGGTAGTGGGGGGGGGGGTTACTTGGAGAATCTTTCCACGGAAGAAGTTTTCATGGGGGAAGGGACATTGCTATGAAGGGGACATCGGATTTCCCAGCATTATTTAAAAAAACGATCATGAATTAAATGAAAAAAACAAGTTCTTCAACTGAAAGTAAGGAGCACTTCAAAACTTAAAACGAACAGAAATTATTACGTATATGACTGGGTTTGCCCCCTAGTCAATACCTGGCTCTTTACGCTAGTTTTTTTTAGTAATTTCATAAGAGCTATTTCTTCTAATTAACAGACTTTGTGATTAAGGGTCGTTCTTAAAGAATTGCAACAAAATTTGAACGTTAGCGTAAAGAGCGAGGTATTGACTAGGGGGGTAAACCCCCTAATATACACAATAGAAATATACGAATATAGAAGTTCGTTACGTAAATTAATTCGTAAGTTACGTATATTTATTACAAATAAAAATTGAGAAAGCCATTTAACCAAAAAAAGTAAAATTAATATACAATTTCGTTTTAATTATTCATGTACGGTGAGCCCAAATCAAAACCTGCATTAATTCAAAAACGTTCAGAAATTAAATAAAAAAACAAGTTTTTTTTATCTGAAAGTAAGAAGCGACATTAAAACTTAAAACGAACATAAATTATTCCGTATATGAAAGGGACTGTCCCCTCCTCAACGCCTCGCTCTTTACGCTGAAGTTTGACTCTGTCTCAGAACTTTATTTTTTTAAACAATAAAAAACTTTAGCGTAAAGAGCAAGGCGTTGAGGAGGGGACAGCCCCTTTCATATACGGAATAATTTCTGTTTGTTTTAAGTTTTAAATGTCGCTCCTTAATTTCAGTTAAAAAAAACTTGTTTTTTTAAGCAGCATAACATTATTATAAAATTTTACAGCGTAACGAATTATAATTAAGACAATCTATGATCGAATTATGATCATTATGGATTATCGTGAATTTCGAAGGCTTTCAGAATTTGAGGAAATATCTCTATCCAGATGGGGTCATATGAGCCACAGGACATCCTCCAACGTCCTGAACACAATTTCACTTGCCAGGTGCCAAGTGAGGCGGAAAACGCCAGGTCTTATTGCAAGGCAAGAGAAGACTCGGACAGGGAGGGAAGAATTTTGTTATTTCTAAATTCGCGACACAAGACCCCTTAAATATCTAATTTGCTATTAGTAGTTTACATCGGTCTATCACGAGGCTTGAGATGACTGTAGAATCTTCTTTTAAAGGAGTCGACACAGAAAATTTTAGGGATAACGTCCCCAGGAAGATCGTTTCAAATCCAAGTGCAACGGCGAAAGAAGCTGTTTCAGTTCAAATACTCTTTTCTCAGCGAGTCCACCTTTAGATAATAGGACTGAGATACGTCCCTTCTTATCTGTCTTGTCTGTTGGACAATGGGGGATACAAAACGAGAACGCTCATAAAAAGGAGGTGAATTTATGTACTTGTAGAAAACAGCTCTCGACGCAACATCAAACATTTCAATAAAAGACTGGAGCGAATCATAGGGAACGACTGAACAAGCACTATTAAGATGGACCCTATTCTGAACCTTTCAAGGTGGTGCCAACAACATTTTCGGAGCACCGACATACATCGGGCATCCATAATCGGCGATGGGTCTGATGCAAGACTTGTGAAGAGGGATGATCGAGCTGAGCGGTAAAAGACTTTCTTGGAGCGAAGAGTGATCCCCAGAAGATTCTCATACGATCAGGGTGAGGTTTTCCAAGATATATCTATGGAGAAGTGGATTCCGAAAACCCGAGGCTCCTAGACTCTCTTTATAGCTTCATTCGTCAAGATAAAGTTGGGGTGTATGCATGGCAGTTTTTACTGACAGATCACCAGGTTCTTTGGTTTGATAAATGAAAATTGACCATCCATATCATCCACTTATCAATTTCCAAAAGATCCATCGGCATGGGCAGAGAGGCTTGAATTTGACCATCGTCTTTCGGAATGGCTACGTTGTCGTAATGTCGTCATCAAAGCGATGCAGAAGGCCTGCAATGCAATGTCATTTATTTGGAGAATGAAAAGTGTAGGTCCCTACGCATAATCGCAAGATACTACTCTGGGGCACGCCTGCCTTTATTGGATATTCGCGGAAAGTGAACCCGCCAAGAACAACTCTCAGGGAACGATCAGAAAGGAAGTTCTTGATCACTATTAAGACGTCTGCGGACACAATACAAGTAAACTTTCTTTAGTAAGTTACGATGGCCTACTCTTGTCAAAATTTTTGCGATGTCTAATCACAATAGCCTGATGGCATATCTTTTTGTAAGAAGTTTGATCCACTCCTGGTGCTGGGTCAATAGGTAGTTGAGCGTTAAACCTTCCAGCAGAATACACATGGGCATTCACCTAAGAGGTCATTTGACTCCAGTATATCATTGGAAACGCTTCCCTAAAGTTTCTAATTAAAGAACTTTTAATTTCCGTTCAAATGAGCCCTCCCGCGTTATTCTAGGACCACTGGGTCGATACGATCACCCCATAAAAAAAAAAAAACGCATCCGTGATCTTTCTTCTGGAAAAAATACAAAATTACACATTTTTGCAGATAGGAGCTTGAAACTCCTATAGTCTAGTAGGGTTCTCTGATACGCTGAATCTGATGGTGTGATTTTCATTAAAGTTCTATAATGTTTAGGTGGTATTTCCCCCTTTTTTCCAAAATAAGGCAAATTTTCTCAGGCACGTAATTTTTGTTAAGTATGACTAAACTTGATGAAACATATATATATATATATATGAAATCAGCCTAAAAATCTGATTCTTTTGATGTATCTATTGGTATCAAAATTCCATTTTTCAGAGTTTCGGTAACTAAAAACGAACAGAAAATTTTCGGTGCATGAAGGGGTTGCCCCCCTACTCAATACCTTGCTCTTCACGCTAAAGTTTTAATACTTTTGAAAAAGCTTCCTTCATATACAGAATAATTTCTGTTCGTTTTGAGTTTTAAACGTTACTTTCACGTTACGCTCGTTACTTTCAGTTGAAAAAACTTGTGTTTTTATTTAATTTCTGATCGTTTTTCAAATGATGTTGGTAAATCTGGCTGACCCTCTACGAAAAATGTCCTCCCCTCACGGGAAATTCCTCCACGGAATGTTCCTCCAACGAAAAAAACACCTCCTTAAAATTCCTTCCGAATAATTCCATCATCGCTGAAAATTACCGCCCCCTCCACCCGTGAAATTTCTTTCAGACGATTCAGCCTGAGAAATAATTCTTGGCATGCTTTCATTTGAAAAGAAACTTCAAGCTCTAATCGTTTTTCCGATCACTCCAGAAATCCCCCCCTTCCATGAATTTTTGTCCAAATGCACAATTGAGTAGGCAGAGAGAGAGAGAGAGAGAGAGAGAGAGAGAGAGAGAGAGAGAGAGAGAGAGAGAGAGAGAGAGAGAGAGAGAGAGAGAGAGAGAGAGAGAGAGAGAGAGAGAGAGAGGGAGTGAGAGAGAGAGAGAGAGAGAGAGAAAGACCAATAGAATATAAATATGTATAGAAATTCTGTCCAATCCCCCCAGTGTAAAATTTCCCCTAGACAATTAATCCCCATGATTTTCCCCCTCACGAAAAATCATCCCCATGGAAACCCACCCCAAGCACAAAATCCAACCCCCGAAAAATGTCCACTTGCTTCCAAATAATAAATACTACACGTAAACAACGGACAAATTTTATAACTTAAATACCTTCCCCAGGGGCTGGGGGGGGGGGGGGGGTCTTATTATATCTAAAGGCATGGTTTTGGGACCTTTCAACTGTGCTGAACAAAATGCCTATCTGAAAATGTTGATCGAACGACTTTGAGGAAAAAAGGGACGTGGGAGCGGGACTAGTTGTCCTCCAATATTTTTGGTCACTTAAAAAGGGCACTAGAATTTTTAACTTCGGCTCAAATGAGCCCTCTCCCGATGTTCTAGGAACATTGGTCAAAACAATCACCCCTGAAAACAGAAAGAAAAACGAATAAACACGCATCCGTGATCTTTCTTTTGGTAAAGAATACAAAACTTCACATTTTTTTGTAGAAAGAAGCTTAAAACCTCTACAGTAGGGCTCTCTGTTAGGCTGAATCTGATGATGTTATTTTCAGGAATATTCTTTGACTTTTAGGGGGTGTTTCCCCCCTTTTTCCAAAAATTAGGCAAATTTTCTCAGGCTTGTAGGCTTTTAAGAGTTACACTAAGCTTAATGAATCTTATATATTTGGAATCAGCATAATAAGCCAATTCTTTTGTTATATCTATTAATTAAAAAAAAAAAAAAACTTTTTCCATAAAATAATTTTTTCAAAGAAAAGTAAAGAACTCCATTAAACCAAAGATGAGCAAAAATAAAATCAAATAATCTACCGAGCGTGAAACTACAACAAACCACCATCGATAAATAAATGAAAACCTGAAAGAACAGAAATTACAATAAATAACCGAGTCACACTCAAAACGAGCAGAAATTAAAATGAGTAGGGCTTAAACCCACATGCCCTCCCAAGGCCAGAACATAATTTGCACTTTACTGAAAAAATTTAATTTTTTTTACTTTTATAATTTTAATAAATCAAATAATATTAACATTTTGATTACTAAATATCAGTATATGTATATTAAAGTGACAATGGACATTCATTTGTATTTTTTGTATTTTTTTGGGGGGTTTCATTTATTTATCGATGCTGATTTGTGGTAATTTCACGCTTAGTAGATTCTTCGATTTTATTTTTGCCCATTTTTGGTTTAATAGAGTTCTTTACTTTTCTTTGAAAAACTTATTTCGTGGAAAGTTTTTTTTAATTAATTTCTTTTCGTTTTATATTGACAAAGTCTTTTCAGGGAAAAAGAAAAAAATACTTTAAATCTTTTGTTTTTTCAAAGACTTTATAGTTTGGCCTGCTATTTGTATGCTGGAGAAAAATTTTCAGCAAGTTTTAACAACATACACCCTTTTAAAAATCTGGACACAAATAGTAGTGTTTAATTTAGTTTCATACTTTCTCTAGTTGACCTAAAATAGAAAACTTGATACCATTCGCAAAAATTCTGTTTACTTTCTTTGATAGCTTGGATACACTTACGCTATTTTGATTTGGTTAAATTTTAAGAGCAGAAGTAGTCGCGGATGTTTGACCATAATGTCCTCATTCGTGTTACAGGTGTATCCGAGACACTTTGTCGGGAACTTGAATCAACACAGTGAAATTTGACTTGATGTTAAGGAAATAATTATTTTTTAATCATAATGGGCAAATGGGAGGGTGGGTTAGGGTCGGGGATTAGTTGCCCTCCAATTACTTTCGACTGTTAAAAAGGGCATCAGCCCTTTCTATTTTCAATCGAATGAGCCCTTTTGGAAGTCCCTACGACAACTCCTTCGATGCCAAATGCCCTGGTTAAAAAAAAATAAAATACATTGTACCCACATCGATCTTTACCATAAAAATGTCAAGCCTTCCAATCACTTTTGACTATTAAAAAGGGCACTAGCCCTTACAATTTCAAATCGAACGAGCCCTTTTTGAGTATAAAAGACAAAGGTTTCATTAAAAACCTCAGGGCATAACTTACAACCCTTATCCTGAGAGCTGTGGGGGGAGTGTCATCCTCAAATATATAATTTCCGGACCTTTCAACTACTTTGAACAAAATGGCTATCTAAAAATTTTGATTGGATGTTTTTGAACAAATGGTGCGTGTGGAAGGGGTGTAAGTTGCCTTCCAATCGCTTTTGACTATTATAAAGGGCACTAGCCATTTCAATTTACAATCAAATGAGCCCTTTTTGAAGTTTCTACGACAACACTTTCTAGAAAAACCTCATATGCACCCAGGGCAAAACTTACAATCCTCGCCTTGAGGACTGGGGGGGGGGGGGGGGTGGGGGGGGGGGTTGTCATTCTCAAAGACCTAATTTCTAGAACTTTCAACTACGTTGAACAAAATGGTTATCTTCAAAATTTTGATTGGACGCGTTTGGGGAAAAGGTGGGCGTGAGAGGGGGGATAGTTGCCCTCCAATCACTTTCGAGTTTCAGAACCTTATCAGACCACTATCATCACTGAAGCTGTCAATATTCTAATCTTGGTTTGTAGACTAATCTTCGTATTTTTCAAAACTTTCGACACTGTTTGCTAAGTATTGGGCTTACTACACTACTTAAAGTTAATTGCTTTTTTGGTCAATCCTTGGGCCAGTAATCCAATTCGAATGCTAGAATTTTCTCTTTTTTTGGAACCTCGTTTCCACTTGTCATTAGACCTTCTAATGTTCAGCACTCGGTGGTACTTCAAGAAAATCACATGGTGTTGGAGAATCAATTTAAACCTTACTCTTTGATGTCATGGAACGCTATTTATGTGACGATGGCATTTAGAAGCCACTTTCCCATTGGTTCTTTATATTAAGTTCTTTTTGCTCTGAAAAATAACATTCCAAACACAAGGTCTCCAATTCCGTTTCCAGCACTCAGGAATACTTTTCTAGTTGTTTCTTAGGAGTTTAGCTATTAACTGTAAGCGTTTTATTGTGAATTGTTCATCCCCCTGTATGAGAAGGTTCTTGCCCTTCGATTGCTATCCTTTCCTCTGGTGAGATAGGCCAGATTTTTTCTTCCTTGCTTGACCTTTTATGGAGTGCTACTTAATATTGTCTTTGTCATTTTTAAGCTTGTGTGGCTCATATTCGGACCTAACACAGTGCATACTAGGGTTGTCAGTTTGAATCAGCCAAGAGCCAACGTCTTTACAGCCTGAAATGGTTTCCTTTGGTCTTAAAAAGGTTTTTCTCAGAACCCTTTCAGGATGTTCATGAAAAATAGTGGTCTGAATAGATACCAAATCGTTGTTTTTAGTCGTCTAAAAATTAATACCAAATCGTTCTAATTCTATTCGTAAAACCTTGATACTAAAAAGGACGGTCTGAATGTAACTTGATATTCATAAGACTTCATAGAACTGCTTAAACATACCCAAATATAAATTAAATAACACTAAAATATAAAACATTTTAATACTAAAAGATAAGTCCCCCCTCCAAAATAAAAACAGCTTTGTTTTGATACCCCAATATCTGTTAATGGCAGGTCAGGTCGTTTTGGGGCTTCCTCGGCGTCGTGACGGCTCTTATTTTGCGAGCCTTCAGCTCTTAATGACCTTGCAAGAACCTTGCAGAATCTTGCAAGGTAATGCAAGGTTCATATATATATATATATATATATATATATATATATATATATATATATATATATATATATATATATATATATATATATATATATATATATATATATATATATATATATATATATATATATATATATATATATATATATATATGAAGAGCTTGCTGTATTATGGAAAGTATATACCCAAATAGAGCCGTTATTTTCGAAGCCCTATTAAGCACGAATTCAGATTTGCGATGCGAAACGAGCGGTTGAAGGAACGGCAACTCATCCCCTCTAGTTCGACTAGAGCTTGAGTTCTATGCAATATTAATTGTAAAAAGATAAGTTTCCTAGGTTAACCTTGCTAAAATTTTGGGTTAACGAAATGGTATAAAATGGAGAATTTGCAAATTAATGAGCATTAATTTGGAAGTTAATATATTTTAGTGATACTTCTTTGTTGAGGTTTCCAGGGAGTTCCCTTGGCAAATGTAAAGTATACACAGTAAGAATTACGCCGCCTCTAGAACAACAAATATCGCTCAGAATCTATAGACCAAATTCAAATGCTTCGCCAAGGTCGACCAAGGTTATTGAATAAAATGCGGAAAATCCCCAAAATAAGTGGAGAGAGTTGATATTTGAGACAAAATGACAGAGTTAACAATTTCTTTGGAACGAATGGAAAAAAAGGAAAAATCATAACTGTTACAGTTTTGAAAGTACAGCTTAAGAAAGGCATGCGATAAGTAGAATTATCAAAAGTATTGTTAAATATTTTACATTTTAGAAAGTACAAAGCTTACGTGTTAAACATATAGTAGGCCTCATAATAATGAAAATAGGTTTATTTAAAAAACCTATTTACTGTTTTTGATGTGCTACTCTTTATTCTTTTGATAAGTGACTCATTTTTTCGCTTAGTTGCTCATTATTCTTTTGTATGTCTCTTTTTTTTGAATAAATGGCTCTAAAATAAGACTTTTTTTTATCGACGAGATAGGTAGCCTACACAAACTCTCCGGAACAATAGTACAAAGCCTTAGCCACTTGACTTCAATCAAAGGTCTAAATACAATTGTGTTCAACCAATCTGTTGGGATTACATATTCTCCCTTATCTCCACAACCAATTCTTCAACAACCTTCCTCACAACTAACCGAGGGTCCAGGCAGGGGCATCAATGGAGGGGAAAAGTGGCCCTTCACAGTTTTTTCCCATTCCCCAGGTTTTCAAAAACGCCATCTGTTTTTTTTTCATTAAAAAATGTCTTATTTGACATTTTCATTGAACGAAATTACCCCCCCCCCAGTTTCAAAACAGATCCCCCCATTTTTTGTTAATTAACAATCCCGGATTCCAGGTCTATATAATGGCTTATCTCGTGTAACATAATGAGTGAAAAAATGGTAATTTTTTTTGTCAAACACAAGAGAAAAGATAGGACATCCAAGTTCAAGTACGGTTCCCCCTCACGAGGGAACTGATCTTTGGTGACATTTTACAATATTTGTGTTATAAAAGTGAAACGTTGAGAAATAGATGTGCTGCTCAAATGAGGCACAAGAAAAAAGTTTGGACCCCATACATTTGCTCAATTTGGATTGAAAAGGCTTTAAAGATTTTGAAATATAGATCTCAAATTTTGGAGAAAGCCAGGAATGGAACTTCTAAAAACTAGAGTCAGTGAGAAAGAGATTAAAAACCCAAAATTAATTTAAAACATTCTTTGTAAAAATTTCTGGTTAGGACTGACTTTTCAATGGCAATGACAATAAAAAAATATGTCTGATGGGCTTCAAACTCAAACGACACGTACTGTATCCGCTGATACTTTCGTATCAGCTGTTCATGAGGAGGGGAATAACAAATACTATACGTAAACAATCGGCAAATTTTATAACTTAAAGACTTATCCTCTGGGGTTGGGGGGAGGGGGGTTGTTATCAGCTGTGATTCTCTATGTTTTGTTTTACTTATTAATGCCTACGAGCCTAAGAAAACTTACCTGATTTTCCAAAAAGGGGGAAAAACAGCCAAAGAGGCTTAATGAAAATTACACCCTCAGATTCATCGTATCAGATAATCCTACCGTTGAGGCTTCAAGCTCCTCTCTGCAAAAATGTGGAATTTTGTATATTTTTTTGTCAGAAGAAAGGTAACGGATATATGTATATTTGTTGTTTTTTCTCTTTTTCCCAGGGGTTATCGTATCAAACAAATGATCCTAGAACATCGGGAGACGACTTATTTGAGAGGAAATTAAAAGTTCTAGCACCCCTTTTAAGCTATGAAAAAATTGGAGAGTAAATAGCCCCCTCCTCCTCCCAGGAAGACCCCCAGCCCCCTATTGCACAGCCTAGCTGAAGGGCCACGAAACGGAGATCAGCACCGTTCTCTCATACTCCCCCGCCCTCTTTTTCCCCAAAGTCGTCCAACCAAAATTTTGAGATAGCGATTTTGCTCAACATTATTTGAAAAGTCCCAAAACTATCCCTTTGGAGTTGAAACCCCCCCCCCCCGCCCCAGGGGATGTGTCTTTAAGTTAAAAAAAATGCCGGTTGTTTACGTATAGTATTTGTTATTCGGAAGCATACAGACGTTTTTCGGGAGTGGGATTTTGTACTTGGGGTGGGTTTCTATGGGGATAGTTTTGCGTGTGGCGGCAAATTGCTGGGTGTGAACTTTCTAGGGAAAATTTTACACTAGGGGAACTTGACAGAATTATTTTTATTTATCTGACTTTCTCTTTGCCTACTAGATTGTGCATGAGGAAATTTTCCAGGGAAATTTTCCGGGGGAAATTTTCAGCGTGTTTGGATTTCCGGGAAATAATTTCCACGGGAGGGGATTTTGGAGTGACTGGAACAAAAAAAAAACAAAAAAAAAACGATTAGAACTTAAAAGATTTTTCAAATGAAAGTATGCTAAGGAGAACTTTTCAGGCTGAATTTTCTGCAAGACATTTTACAGAGGGAGAGAGAATGAAGTTGTCTGGAGAGAATTTTACGGTGGAGGGGTGTTTTTTATATGGTAGGGTTTATGGAGGAATGTGCCGTTATGAGGTAGGAACTTTTCATTGAGGGAGAGCCAGATTTACCAGCATATTTGAAAAACCATCAGAAATTAAATAAAAAGGCAAGTTTTCTCAAGTGAAAGTAAGGAGCAACATTAAAACTCAAATGAACAGAAATTATGACGCAAGGGAAGGGGTTACCCCCCGCCTATATACCTTACTCTATACGCTAAGGTTCTACTGCTTTTCCCAATTTTTAAGAACGACTTGAAACACAAGAACCGTTTAATTAGAATAGGAAGGTTTTTTCAAAAAGGCTAGAAAATTTAGCAAGAAGAGTAAGGTATTGAGGAGGGGGCAAACCCCTCATATACACGATAATTTCTGTTCGTTTTAAGTTTTAATGTCGCTCCTTTACTCCTTAGTATATTTTTATTTGAAGAAAGACTTGTTTTTATATAATTTATGATCCTTTTTAAGGTCATGGGGGAATCCCCCCATGCGGAATATATTTCCTGGAAATTCCCCCACCTCAAGGGTAAGTTCCTCTCGCAGAAAATTTCCCATGGAGAATTTCTCCTGGTGATAATTCCACATGGAGATTTTCTCCTGTGGGAAATCACCACGTAAAAATACCTCCGAGAATTCCAATTCCACTGAAAATTACCCCGGAAGATTCCCCCATTTACATCTCCACATGTAAATGGGGTCGCAAACGAGAAAGTAAGAAAAATAAACCGAAAGATTAGCCATTAAATGGTGAAACCGAGGAGACCATGGATCCTATTTCTCACAGAAAGCTTGAGGACCAAGAGAATACAATTTTGATAGTTAACCAAAGAAACAATTTCAAGATACAACAAAATTGGCCCCTGACTGAGTCAAAATGACTTCATATCGGTATCTGTACACTAAGCTCTTAAAAAAAAAAAAAAACTGAAGGCTCGCCATTCAGCTTGCCATTAAGAGCTGAAGGCTCGCAAAATAAGAGCCGTCACGACGCCGAGGAAGCCCCAAAACGACCTGACCTGCCATTAACAGATATTGGGGTATCAAAACAAAGCTGTTTTTATTTTGGAGGGGGGACTTATCTTTTAGTATTAAAATGTTTTAGATTTTAGTGTTATTTAATTTATATTTGGGTATGTTTAAGCAGTTCTATGAAGTCTTATGAATATCAAGTTACATTCAGACCGTCCTTTTTAGTATCAAGGTTTTACGAATAGAATTAGAACGATTTGGTATTAATTTTTAGACGACTAAAAACAACGATTTGGTATCTATTCAGACCACTATTTTTCATGAACATCCTGAAAGGGTTCTGAGAAAAACCTTTTTAAGACCAAAGGAAACCATTTCAGGCTGTAAAGACGTTGGCTCTTGGCTGATTCAAACTGACAACCCTAGTATGCACTGTGTTAGGTCCGAATATGAGCCACACAAGCTTAAAAATGACAAAGACAATATTAAGTAGCACTCCATAAAAGGTCAAGCAAGGAAGAAAAAATCTGGCCTATCTCACCAGAGGAAAGGATAGCAATCGAAGGGCAAGAACCTTCTCATACAGGGGGATGACCAATTCACAATAAAACGCTTACAGTTAATAGCTAAACTCCTAAGAAACAACTAGAAAAGTATTCCTGAGTGCTGGAAACGGAATTGGAGACCTTGTGTTTGGAATGTTATTTTTCAGAGCAAAAAGAACTTAATATAAAGAACCAATGGGAAAGTGGCTTCTGAATGCCATCGTCACATAAATAGCGTTCCATGACATCAAAGAGTAAGGTTTAAATTGATTCTCCAACACCATGTGATTTTCTTGAAGTACCACCGAGTGCTGAACATTAGAAGGTCTAATGACAAGTGGAAACGAGGTTCCAAAAAAAGAGAAAATTCTAGCATTAGAATTGGGTTACTGGCCCAAGGATTGACCAAAAAAGCAATTAACTTTAAGTAGTGTAGTAAGCCCAATACTTAGCAAACAGTGTCGAAAGTTTTGAAAAATACGAAGATTAGTCTACAAACCAAGATTAGAATATTGACAGCTTCAGTGATGATAGTGGTCTGATAAGGTTCTGAAACGTGGGCGCTTCGGAAGATGGAGGAGGATTTATTAGATGGCTTCCAGAGGCATTGTCGACAGATAGTTCCGAGCACCCGTTTGACTGACCATATGCCGACAATAAGCTGTACGAGAAATGTGGTTCTATCCCACTTTCCACGGCTATAATGATCCAAAGGTTAAGAAGGCTAGGATACGTTTCGCGGATGAAGGATGATAGATTGCCAAAGATCGTTCTTTTCGACCATCGATCTAGGACCCGACGGTCGTCTCCGAATGGAGTGGGAGGAGTTCATAAGAAAGGATTTAAAGGAAATTTGAACTTGTTGGGGGGAAGGGGTTAAAGGGGGAGATTTGAATAGACTGGGATGGAGGAGGAGCGTGCGCAGTTGTTTTCATCCGGGGCGGCTTGGTAGTGAAGTGAATTATTGATATAATGGATTTACGAATAGAATTCGTACCAGTATACAGTATATAACATTATAACGTAACAGTATATAACAGCATTCGCAACAGAATAGACTTCATAAACGGTAAGGTCGAATTTATTTCGAAGAACCATGCGATGTTCTTGAAGTACCACCAAATGGCGAATAGCCGCAGTGCTGATTAGTTAAAACAGGGCTTCATAGAGAAAAACTGAGGGGTATTTCTACCGTCGGGATGTATGCCACTGAACCCATAACACAGCAAAAACGCAGTAAAATTTAAGTAAGCTTAAAGTAGAGCAAAAATAAAGGATCAATGAAATATTCAAGAACCATGGGATATTCTTGAAGGGCCACCTAGAAATGAATAGCCGCAGTGCTGATTAGTTGAAAAAGGGCTTCACAGAGACATTAAGCAAAAAAACAAAACAAAAACAAGTTTTTTTCAACTGAAAGTAAGGAGCAATATTAAAAGTTAAAACGAACAGAAATTATTACGTATATAAAGGGGGTTGTCCCCTCCTCAACCCTTCGCTCTTTACTCTAAAGTTTTTTAGTACTTTTAAAAAAACGTCTTATAGTTCAAATTAAACGGCCCTTGTGTTTCAAGAGTCATTATTAAAGAATTATGACAAAAAGCAAACTGTAGCGTAAAGAGCGAGGTGTCGAGGAGGGGGCAGACCCCTCAATATACGTAACAATTTCTTTCGTTTTAAGTTTTAAGGTTGCTCCTTACTTTCAGTTGAAAAAACTTGTTTTTTTTTTATTTAATTTCTGATCGTTTTTTAAATAATGTCAGGAAATCTGGCCCCATCTCAACGAAGAAACCCCCTCCCCACGGAAATATCCTCTAGACTCTGACCATTCCATCCCGGTGAAAATTTGCCCCGGACAATTGCTCTTATCAACTCCGTGCATAAAATTGAGATGAACAAGAGAAGCTAAAAAAACAAAAATAATTCTGTATGAGAGTTCTGACAAAATCCTCCAGTGTGCAATTTTCCCTGACAAGTTCACTCTCTTAGAACTTCCCTCCCTCACCATGAAAAATCCACCGTGGAAAAACCCCCAGCAGAAAACTTGTCCCCCCCCCACCCCGAAAATGTATGCATACATCCCAATAACAAATACTATGCGCAAACAATGGGCAAATTTTAATAACTTAAAGACCATTCCCCTGGGGCTGCGGGGGGGGGGGGTCACGTTATACCCTAAGGCATAATTATTGGGCCTTTTAACTATGATGAACAAAATGGCTATCTCAAAATTTTGATCGGACGATTTTGGGAAAAAAGGGGCGGGAGAGGGGGCCTAGTTGTCCTCCATTTTTTTTTGGTCACTTAAAAAGGGAACTGGAACTTTTAATTTCCATTCGAATGAGCCCTCTCTCAATATTCTAGGACCACTGGGTCGATACGATCACACCTGGTAAACACAAAAAAACAAAACAAAAAAACAAATAAACACGCATCCGTGATCTTTCTTCTGGCAAACAATACAATATTCCCCATTTCCCCAACAAGGGAAACAACTAACAAAAGTAAACACTAAAATGACAGAGCACAAGACAGCTATAGAAAAAAAGACAGCTTTTTTCTAAGACAGCTGTAGAAAAAAAGTAAAGGAAGAAATGGGGAGAATAGTAGTGAAATTTATAGATTAAAAAAACTTAAAATATTAATTTTAACAGGCTTCAACACGAAGAATGATAGACAATCAAATAAAGTAGCTGGAATGATGGTGTTAAATTATGTTAAGAATGTGACACATTCCTTTGATCAACTCCTCAACAAGGAACAGCCATCCAAGGATACCAACTGCAAGGAAAGCGGAATAAGATTTAAGATCCCCAGCTGTTAAGAGATTGTCCACATATCAGGAACTAATCAAGACAGACAAATATACAAGGCACGTGTCCGTACTAAAAGAGCTAAAGATACTCTTTGAAAGAAAAAACGAATTATTTTTATTGTATTGGGGATGTTTTGGGCCTACAGTAAAAAGAACTAGAATCTTTTTTCTAGTTAAAATTGAAGTTCTAAAATTCAAGAACTTTTTTTAAGTTCTAAAAATTAAAGTATCAAGCGAGAGTTCCTCTGACTAAACTTAGGTGGGAGGGGGTGTCTGTAGATATAATAGTTTTGACACAGATAAGATTTTTTATAAGTTTTTTTTTGTATGGTCTTGTGTTGTGATTGTTCGTCCTCCCAATTAATCTATCTCCTTCCTTAAAATCCTGATTCGATTTTGTGTCCCTTTCCCATTATTTAAGGATTTATACCTCCTTTGTCCACCTACATCTTGAATATGCTTGTCCGGCTTGGCACCCTGCCATTTCACGGAAGAGTCAGAAAAAATGGAATCTATCCTAAAAAGAGTCTTGCGAATAATTTTCAAAGAAGGTAAAGTTCCATACACTTTTTTTTTCTAAGAACAAACTAGGTCGGAAATACTTGAGTGCAGGAGAGTAAGTTGTGGCTTCGTTTCTCAAAAATGCAACACAACACCCTCGCACGGAAAATATTTTCCCCAAAACACACTTAGCACCCAGACCTCGCTCACCCTGGGCCACCCTGACCGTTGACTTCAACGGTCATTTACGTTACGAAAAAATATTTGTCCCTTATTTTACGGGAAAAATTAACAAAACAATCAATTAATTTACTGCTTGTTATGCGTTGTATGGTCGCTTTTCTCCTTCTTTTTTGGCTTTCAGTGACTCTTTTTAATATACTAGTTTTTTGACATGATATATATATATATATATATATATATATATATATATATATATATATATATATATATATATATATATATATATATATATATATATATATATATATATATATATATATATATATATATATATATAAATTATTTTATAATTTTATAATATAGAATTTTTTTTATAATTTTGCATAATTTTTATAATATATAATTTTGTATTGGTTTGTTACCATTTTTTGCTGCTTTGAAAATATGATGGTGCATTCTTTTGCCAGTTTTATGTATATGCTTGTTTGAAAACCTTTTTTTGGTGTTATTCTGTTTTTTTATTCTTTTTATTCCGAAATACTAATTCGCCCCAGCCAGGTGATAATTATTTTTCGTAACTAATTAAAAAAAAAACTTTCCCAAAAATAAATTTTTCAAAGCCAAGTAAAGGCCAATTTAAACCTAAGCTCAGCAGATACAAATACCTATTAAAATTCAAACTCAAAACGACCAGAAATCAAACAGTTCGTGGTAACGAACTGTAAGTAAGGAGCGACCCGGCTCAATGGTAACCGAAACTAGAAAACGGTATTTTGATACCAATAGATACTTCAAAAGAACCAGATTCTAATGAGGATTTCAAATATATAAGTTTCATCAAGTTTAGTACTACCAATCAAAAGTTACGCGCCTGAGAAAATTTGGCTGATTTTTGAAAAAAGGGGGAAAGACCCCCTAAAGGCTATAGAACCTTAGTGAAAACGACGCCATCATATTCAGCGTATCAGAGAACCCTACTGTAGAGGTTTCAAGCTACTATCTACAAAAATGTGGAATTTTCCATTTTTTGCCAGAAGAAAGATCACGGATGCGTGTTAAATTTGTTTTTTTTTTCCCGGGGGTGATAATATCGACCCAGTGGTCCTAGAATATCGTGGGAGGGCTCATTGGAATAGAAATTAAAAGTTCTAGTGCCCTTTTTAGGTGACCAAAAAATGGAGGACAACTAGGTCCTTTAAGCACTTTACTGAAAACCAATTTTATTACAAATATTGTCTTTTGTACTTAATATTGAAAATAAACATTAAAGTTATAGTAAAATTTTGAACTGATGAGCTTTCAGCAGTTAATATCATTATACATCAAATATTCAGTTTAATTTACTAGTTCTTTCTAAAGTTGTTCAAGACGAATATAATTTCACTACAAACAAAGGATTGGATACTGCCCCCTTCCTTAACTGTAAATGAAAACTAAAAGCCTACTGCGTCATTGGCGCTTAACTGAAAACGAATTATATTACAAATATTTTCTATTCCAGTTCTTACAGCATTGAAAATGAAAATACAATTACAGCAAAATAAATTCTTGAACTGATGGATCTTTCAACAATTAATATAATTATATATCAAATATTCAATTTGATGTTGTTTATACTTTCCAAGACTGTTCAAGACGCATATTGTTTTCAGTAAAGCGCAAATGGCGCAGTAGGTTTTAGGCTTTTACAGTGAGAGAAGGAGGCGATACCCAAACTCTTGTTTGTAGTGATTTTTGTTCGTTTGAAGCTTGATTTGCATATTCAATGTAAGTTTCACTCGTTTTAAGATTTATTTATTCATTTACATTAATACCTACTGTATATTTGTTTGCATTAATTGTTTATTTAATTTCTGTTCGTTTTAAGTTTATTTATATTTCAATAGCCAAATATTTTTTTCGTTTTAAGCTTGATTTTCATATTCAATATAAGCATTACTCGCTTTAAGATCTATTTATTCATTTATATTATTACTTGTTGTATATTTTTTGCTATGATTGTTTATTTAATTTATGTTCGTTTTGGGTTTGATTTATTTTTTAATAGTAATTTCTGGACGTTTTGAGTTTGAATTTTAACAGCTATTTGTATCTGCTGAGCTTAAGTTTAAAATGGTCTTTACTTTTCTTTGAAAAACTTAATTTTCAGGAAGTTTATTTCATCTAATTTTTGCTCGTTTTTGATTGCAAAAAGTTTCGAGTTTTTAAAAATCTCTTATTTAAAAATCAAAAAAAAAAAAAAAAAAATCAAATGTTCATCAAAGTATCAAAACTAGTATCAAAGCAACAATATCAAAGTAAAAAAAGGGGTTTGTGTTAACCTCAGAGTTTGTATTATCTGATGTTTCAACAATTTTCAACAAAATGGCTATCTCAAAATTTTTATCGGATGGGTTTGGGGAAAAAGGGCGTGGGGGGGGGATAATTGCCCTTCGGTGTCTTTTGACTCTTTAAAAGTGAACTAGAGCCTTCTATTTTCAATCAAATGAGCCCTCTCTGAAGTTTATACGACGACCCCTTCTATATGAAGTGCCTCTGGAAAAAAAAAAAAAATAAATGGAGTGACGGGGGAGGCTAGCTGTCCTCCGATCACTTTTTACTCTTAAGTAGTGAATTACAACTTTCAATTTCAAATCAAATGAGCCCTCTATAAAGTTTATACGAGCATCCTACCCCCTGGGCCCTGGGGGGGGGGGGTTGTGTTAACACCGGAGTTTTTGTTATCTAATTTTTGAACAATTGAAAAAAACTGGCTATCTCAAAATTTGTAGCAGATGGGCTTGGAGAAAAAAGGGCGTTGGGGGGGGGGGGTTCTTGTTGCTCTTAAACCTCTTTACTCTTAAAAAGTGAACTAGAGTTTTCGATTTCCAATCAATGAGCCCTCTATGAAGTTTAAACGAGCATCCCTTTCATAAGAACATTTTGAGAATGTGATAAACCGAGATACAGTTGCGGAAAAGATATAGAGGAAAATGAAAAAGTTTCTGATACCTTGGATGTGAAGGAAGATTTATTTTGCGAGGAAGAAATAGCGACAGTACTCAAAGGATTCAAACATGATAAGGCTCCGGGCGCTGATAGTGTGGTAAATGAGTTTATTAAATATGGTGGCTCTGAGGTTAGAAATAAGTTACTGAAGATTATGACGATGATTTTTGAAAAGGGGAAGTACCTAACGATTTTAGGAAAACCTTAATTAGACCACTGTATAAGAAAGGTGATATGAGTGAGCGTGGTAATTATAGTCTGGTCTCTGTAGGTAGTAAATTACTTAGTAAGATGATACTTTTTAAACTGACAGTTGCTGTAGATAAAGTTTTAAGAGAAGAACAGTGCGGTTTTAGAAAAGGTAGAGGATGTGTCGACCAAATTTTCATTCTTAAGCTAATAATTGAGAAGTGCCTGAGTTATCAAACACAAGTTTGGTCCTCAGTTTTATAGATTATGAGCAAGCGTTCGATTCTGTTGATAGAAGAGCTTTAGCAAAGGTCTTATCCTTGTATGGTATAGCAGAAAAAAACATTAAAGTGATTAGTGCTATGTATGAGAATAACACTGCTGCGGGTAATGTAGGAAATGAGGTTAGCATCTGGTTTTGTATTAAATCAGGAGTTAAGCAGGGTTGTGTTCTATCCCCCTTTGTATGGATTATTTGGATGGATTTTGTCTCAAGATGCACAGGAAAGGCAATGGGAGACCACGGAATCAAATGGAGAGGAACAACTCTCCTGGACTTAGAATATGCTGATGATTTAAGCATCCTAGATGAAAGTGTGAGCAAAATGAATGAACTTTTCGAGGTTTTGCGAGTTCAAGGTGCTAGAATAGGCTTGAAAATAAATGTTAAGAAGACTAAGTCACTAATGCTAGGAATAAGTGAAGATGATAAGGTGACGTTGGGTAACGAAAGGATTGATCAGGTGGACAGCTTCACTTACCTTAGTAGTATTATTAGCAAAGATGGTGGGACGTGGGAGCAGAGAAGATGCTTAAAGTAGAATAGCCAAGGCTCAGGGTGTTTTTTCACTGTTAAAATAAGTTCGGAAGAATAAGAAGATAATTTTGCAAACCAAGGTTAGAATATTGGAACCTACAGTGATGAAAGTGGTCAAATATGGCTAGAAGCATGGGCGCACCGAGAAGCGGATGAATATTTGCTAGATATTGCTAGATAGTGCTAGATATTTGCTAGATTTGCTAGAAAAATTGCCTGTGGATTGTTCTGGGTACCCGCCTGACTGACCGTATTTCAAACAGTAGTCTGTGCGAAAAGTGTGGTTCAATCCCACTTTCTATGGCTATAATGAGAGAACAGTTAGAGGGCTAGGGCTCGTTTTGAGGATGAAGAATGACAGATTGCCGAAAATTTTTGTTTTCGGGCAACCGTCCTGAGCTAAGCGAAAAGCAGGTCGTCCGAGGTTGAGGTGGGAGGATATTATAAAGAATGATTTAAAGGAAATGGGAACTTCCTGGGAAGGTGTAAAGAGGGAGGCTTTCAATAGACTGGGATGGAGGAGGAGCGTGCGTAGCTGTGTTGGCCTCAGACGGCTTGGTGCTGCGGTGAGTTGTTAGTAGTAGTAGTACACCCATGTCACTTCTTCACCTCAATCAAATCAACAAGTCGCGAACCAACATTAAAAGTGAAAAACTGGCTGATCCATAAACCGCTCTTATGTAATTCATGCATGTCTGATATATTTTGCATAAAACAAAACAATATTCTCGGTTAAAACACCCCCCCCGGCTTACACACACACACACCCATGTCACTTCTTCACCTCAATCAAATCAACAAGTCGTGAACCAACATTAAAAGTGAAAAACTGGCTGATCCATAAACCGCTCTTATGTAATTCATGCATGTCTGATATATTTTGCTTAAAACAAAACAATATTCTCGGTTAAAACACCCCCCCCCCCCGGCTTACACACACACACACCCATGTCACTTCTTCACCTCAATCAAATCAACAAGTCGTGAACCAACATTAAAAGTGAAAAACTGGCTGATCCATAAACCGCTCTTATGTAATTCATGCATGTCTGATATATTTTGCTTAAAACAAAACAATATTCTCGGTTAAAACAACCCCCCCGGCTTACACACACACACACCCATGTCACTTCTTCACCTCAATCAAATCAACAAGTCGTGAACCAACATTAAAAGTAAAAAACTGGCTGATCCATAAACTGCTCTTATGTAATTCATGCATGTCTGATATATTTTGCTTAAAAAAAAACAATATTCTCGGTTAACCCCCCCCCCCCGGCTTACACACACACACCCATGTCACTTCTTCACCTCAATCAAATCAACAAGTCGTGAACCAACATTAAAAGTGAAAAACTGGCTGATCCATAAACCGCTCTTATTTAATTCATGCATGTCTGATATATTTTGCTTAAAAAAAAACAATATTCTCGGTTAAACCACCCCCCCCCCGGCTTACACATACACACCCATGTCACTTCTTCATCTCAATCAAATCAACAAGTCGTGAACCAACATTAAAAGTAAAAAACTGGCTGATCCATAAACTGCTCTTATGTAATTCATGCATGTCTGATATATTTTGCTTAAAACAAAACAATATTCTCGGTTAAAACACCCCCCCCCCGGCTTACACACACACACCCATGTCACTTCTTCACCTCAATCAAATCAACAAGTCGTGAACCAACATTAAAAGTGAAAAACTGGCTGATCCATAAACCGCTCTTATGTAATTCATGCATGTCTGATATATTTTGCTTAAAAAAAAACAATCTTCTCGGTTAAACCGACCCCCCCCCCCGGCTTACACATACACACCCATGTCACTTCTTCACCTCAATCAAATCAACAAGTCGTGAACCAACATTAAAAGTAAAAAACTGGCTGATCCATAAACTGCTCTTATGTAATTCATGCATGTCTGATATATTTTGCTTAAAACAAAACAATATTCTCGGTTAACCCCCCCCCCCCCCCCCCGGCTTACACAAAGTGAAAATAAATAATTTAAAGCTATTTTTTTACAGGATTCATTTTATTTACGAAACTTGTGGCAGTAATTCTAAAATTTGTCAATTGTCCGTCGATTGACGATGGGCTTCTAAAATTTTAAGAATGAAAAGGGAGAGAAGAAAAAACCTTTTGACATTCTATAGAAGTTTAGCTGTTAAAATGGATACTAGTTTTTTAAATAAACAAATTTGTCGGTGTCCCTAAGTAATGTTTAATTGGCACAATAGGAATGAATTGTAGGAATGAAGGAATGAATTTTTAATTATGTTTTCAATACTCGTTGATCGAAGATTCGAACAATATTTGCCAAGACGATTAGAAAATAACTATAATTTGTCCAAAGAAAAACTGTGTCAAATATAATACTGAATAACTAAGATGAAACATCAAACACAACTAGATATAGTGACCATAAATTAGACCGTTTCTAAGAACCAGAGAAAAAACAGTTTACTCCTTTCCCCGAAATTCGATGCCCCCTCCCCCCCCCCCAAAAAAAGAAAGAAAGAACTGAAAAAGTTTCTAAAAATTGCACCTTGACCCCCCCCCCCCAGCCATGAGAAAAATTTATTGTACTTGCTCAGCTACGTATAATATTTGTTACGTTTTAGTGAAACGGGTCAGCTGCAAGTATGCGCACTAACAAAAAACAGATATAGAAAATGCTAAACACTTCAGACATAGAAGTCAGGCCATTTTCAATTTAACATTTATTTTGCTTTGACTATTATTTTATTACATAATTTATTCACCAGGACCTTATTCACATTGACTTTCTTTATACCTTTTAAAGCAAAACAAAGGACTTGAAAGTGTTAAAGACAAATAAAAATCGGCGAAAAAAAATGTTTGTTTAATATTTGAATTTGATTCAGATATAATAGAGCATTTTGTACCACAGAAATAAATATGTAGGTACATTGAGAACTAATCAAGTTCGCTATTATGAGCTTCATTTCAATTCTATTTAATAAACAGTCTAGTCTGAAATTTGTGCTTAAAAAAATGAAAATAAAAATAACAAAAAAAAGAAATGAAAAAATGAAAGTAAAAAATAAAAAAAAGTCAAAAACCCAAAAAGATGAGGAGCCTGGGATTTCAAATCCTCCATTTTTACCTCTTTTATTTTCAGTGACCTTGACAATGACATTGAAGACAATGGAGATGGAACATTTAGTATTTATTATAATACAAAAGACGCTGGTGAATATAACATAAGCATTAAATTTGGTGGCCAGCCTATTCCAGACGGTTTTTATACCTTCACGGTAAGTAAATACATGATATGTCTATTCTGAAAATGTTCAAAGGAGATAAAAAGAGTGGGGGAGACACCGAAAGTTAGAACGAGGGAAGGGAAAACAGAGAGAGAGGGCTAAAAACTATTGAGCCGAGCCACTCCTTACTTAAAGCTCGTTACAACGAACTGTTTGACTGTTGAGAAAAGACACTGTATGAAGAAAAGATATAGTAAAAATAAATGTTTATTATAGTCAGATATTGTGTAGTTTGATTTGACTGCTTTGATTCCTTTGAGGATTCATTAGAGTATGTATCTTAGTTTATTGTTTCGCCTGACCTATTAGGGGATAGGTCAGTACATTTTGGCGTGAATGGAGAGACAGGAGCTCATCAAGTTCACGAAAGAAGGAAAGAAGGGCAGAAATAGATTGTCCAGGCATGCTAACACAAAAGGGATTCATGTAAACAAAAAGTGCTTGCATAAGGGAAGTGATAAATTAAATTAAAACTTAGGGCTCTCTGCTGTTACAATGATTTGATTTCTCCACTATAATTGTTTTCTCATATTAATGACAGAAGAGATTGTATCCATCTCGTGATGATTTTGCCTCTACTAATGATTGCTGGCTCTCAGTCTGACATGTCTGGCCGGTTTTGCTTAGTCATCATTGAACATCCGTTAATTTTTACTACGCCAGATTCAACTACTGAAAATCTCAAGCTTAAAATATCCAATCTTTATTTTAACTTTTAATGGTAACGGCCCAGCTCTGTTTTGCGAGTATCCCAAGTTTCTAAACAGGTAGCAAAGTGTAAGAAAAAGTATCGTAAAATTAAGTATCGTAAAAAAATTGCAATTTTTTTTCAAAGTAGATTAAACAAAAAGGCAGACACGTTTTAAAACTAATATCAGGATGCTAGAAGCCACGGCAAGGACATTTGTCAACTATGGTTCTGGACCGCGGCCGTTTCAAAACGATGAAGAGTATATGCTAGACATTTTCAAGAGTAATTGCCTGAAGATGATTTCAAGCCCTAATTTGAGTGAATCTGTATGTCCAGCAATAAGCTGTACAAGAAATGTGCTTTGGTGCCACTGTTTTGGGCATCAAATGATGAAATATCAAGAGGATTAGCTCTTGTTTAAGGCTTGTGTTCCCTCTGCAAGTACAGTAGCTGAGACTAAATTTTGACCATCTACTAATTATAATTTGGAAGTTTGTCTTGTGTTTTTTTTTTATTATTATTATTAAAAAATGCGCTGAAAATGCGTCAGAAACGTGTGAAAGTAGGAAGCTATTTCTATTTATAAGCAGGTTTAGATCATTCTCTAAGAAAAGGTCTGAGTAATTTCATAATTATGAATTTATATATATATATATATATATATATATATATATATATATATATATATATATATATATATATATATATATATATATATATATATATATATATATATATATATATATATATATATATATATATATATATATATATATATATATATTTAAACCCCTGGATTGGGCATTGAAGTAAATTAAAAAAAGATGAATAATGCTGTTTTATTATGCTGTATTTCGTATGTATTCACAAGCAACCATTTGCAATAACTGCAATTCGCAAGTAAACACATCAATTCTGATATATGTTTAATGTCACTGTTGCCAGATGCTCACTAAGAAACTGCACATTAAGTATGAACATCCACAAATACAGATTAAAAACTACTTTGAGGAAAACACTTTCAAGCTTATTGCCTTTCTTGGCAGGCGAAAGGCGAATAGTGTTTGATTTCTTTTTTATTAAATGTATATCTCATATCTCATCTCAAAAACACATTCTATTCGTGGATTCTCCTGCGTTTTTATTAGTTATTTCTATAAGTTTTATAATTAGGGCATATTTCAAAGTAAGTTAAGTTATAATTAGCAGCATATCTTTAATATGGCGACGTTCTCAATATAGTTGTAAAACCGATTCTTTGATCGCTAATGATTTTGTATTGAGAACTATTCAATTTAACATCTTACTGTACATGCCTATAATCTACGGGCCTTCTGTTTTAATACTTACAAGAACTTGAACTACACCATCTAAAAATCTTGATTGAGTTGTGAATAGCAAACATTAGTCAAATTCCAAATATTAATAGCAATATATTTTAATTTTTTTTAACTTTCAATAGTAAACGTTTTGAATTGGTGTTTGCATTTGTACAAGCTTAGTGGCAAAATAGTTGTAATTAGCGAAATATCTTTATTTGACGATATTGTCAGTGCAAGACCTAACAATCTGCTTTACAACCTAACAATAACAAGCAAAACAAGCTAGGCTTCATGGGTCAAATCACCATTAGTAGTTTTTGTAAAACAGTTTTTTTTAGCTTGAATAAATTAACTTATTAATATTTGCAAGGACTTGCGCTACTGGATCTGCGAAGTCTGTTTCAATTGTGTTATAGTAAACTTTACTAAAATTCTATAATTTTAACTTTCAGTAAAAATTTCTTTAAAATCTATTAAACTTGCAATATTGAATTTCTCAACTTTGCGCTTGTATTTGTACGAATTCTATAGCAAAGTAGTTGTAATTTGTGAAGCACTTTTATGGGATAACATTGTCAGGCGGTTCTGAAAATTTGTTACCAAATTAAAATGCTTTTCACCTTTTCACATTTTATTACATTTAATATCTGTTTCTTTAGTATTAATACTTACAAGGACTTGCACTTCAAGATCTCCAAAACCGGCTTCAGTTGTGTCAATAGTAAAGTCGACGGGTAGAGAGGCAGGAACGCCCTTACTTGACACGCTTGGACCACTCACTTTCACGTTCTGTGGTTCAACCTTCGGACGAACCCGCATTTCAAAAGGACTAAAAAAGAAAATAATAATGAACAAACGTAAAAAATCTTGTTTAACCTTTTCAAGAAAATTTGCTTAGTATTATGCTTTAAACCAGACTTACCAGCATAAATTTCAATAGCGATGTGTGGGAGGGAAGGGAATTTCCTGGCATGATTTTAAAAACAATTAAATAAATTGAATAAAAATTAAATTACATAAAAGAACAATTTAACTGAAAGTAAGGAGCAACACTAACTTAAACGAACATAAATTATTCTGCATTTGGGGGCATAACAATGCCACTTTCGTTTTAGCTTTAAAAATATATTTCGTGTTCTGACCTACATTAGGAAACACTCCCGATCAGGATTATCAACTAGGGGATAGGAGAGGTGGAGGCAGTGAGGGTAATTTATCCCCCTCCCCTAATTCAATTCTTATACCTCCTCTAGGTTTTGAAAAATAACTTTTCTTCGGTATTTTCATTGAAAAAATTGAACAATCCGTATTTGTTATTGGGAAGTATGCATACATTTTCGGGCGGTGGGGACGAATTTTATGCGTGAGCTTTTTCCACGGAGGAATTTTCCCTAATTCCTATACTCCTATAAATTCTTAATTCCTATAAATTACCACGTATATAAAGGGGGTTACCCCCTCCTCAACACCTCGCTCTTTACGCTAATGTTTTAATTTTGTTCCAATTCTTTAAGAACGACTTCTGAAACACAAGGCTCGTTTAATTAGAACAATAAGAGGCTTTTTTAAAAGTACTAAAAAACCTTAGCGTAAAAAGCACGGTGCTGAGGAGGGGAAATCCCCTTCATATACATGATAATTTCTGTTCGTTCTAAGTTTTAATGTTGCTTCTTACTTTCAGTTGAAAAACCTTCTTTTTTTTTATTTAATTCTATGTAGGCTTATTCCCCCATGTTTCAATTTGTAAATTGCGGTTAAACAAGTTACAGATCTTGGGGTCAAACTCCCGCCGTTCCCTCTTTCTAGACACATGTTTACAATTACACCAGATAGAGAAAGATTTATACTTGGCAAATATGAAATGGGTTTATTGACCACTTTGCACCGAAGGGGTTGTATTAATATCAGAGAGGACTGGTTCACTTAAAAGCTGGTAAACTTAGAAGGAGGGGTAACCTCTAAACCTCCCCCCTCAGTGTACCACCCCTCCAAGGTTGTAAAAGCTAATGCTTATCTAATGGCTAGCAATAATCATTTAATTTTTTTGTACAGCTTTCTTTGCATAACACCTGCGATTTCATGTTTTTTTTTGCCTTTTTTTTAAAGTTTTCCTAAATTTCAACATGTTTTTCTCAGCAATTTTACATTTCATTAAGCCTGAGACGAAGGGAGGGGGCCCTATCGATAGGACTAAAATTATCTTGAAAAATCTTAAGACTATGAATGCACAAATATCTATGCAGTAGATAGTAGCAAGATTTAAGAAGAGGAGAGAGGATATGATGCCCCTGTACCATCTATAGCATTCAAATCCACCCCAAGAATCTGGGCTTTGTGCTCCTATGATTAGACCAATAACCAGTATGTAATATTATTCTCCGTAATAGCTTTATTTGACAGTAAATAAAGTTAAATCATCCATCAATCATAACATTCTAATCAAATTAAACATTCTAAATAACATTATAATTTGATTTTTCGCACTAGCTTTCAAGCACATTAGGGGGGGGGGCAAATTTTATTTCTGATGTAAATGAGAGGTAAGTTTAAATTTTACCCCCACCCCCCTAATGTGCAAATATATACCCTGAATTGGTATATAGGGTTGGGGGTAAAATTCATTTCGGACAAAAAAGATTATTATATTTGGAAGAGCATAAAAATAGCCATCGAGTGGTATATTCACTTTATTCGTAAGTCAATAATATGATTTGGTAAATGTTTACCTACCCATCTTTACGATGTAATTGTAACTACAATGAATAAATAATTATAGATTATATAGCTTTATAAATTTTATCAAGACGTTATATGTCTTATAGATTATATGTATTTAAATATTTTGAAATACAATAGTTGAATAAACAATTTATAATCACCAAGCGCCTAAACGTAATACATTCTAATAAATTTTTAGTAAACCACAGGGGTACCCCCCAGCCCCCACATCGCTTATACATAGAATGATTGCTGCTCATTTGAGACTTTATTACTACTATTTACATTCTTTGCAAACAGAGATGACTATGTTTTAGATTTGATCCACGTCTTTTAAGTCAATCTTGTTCTGATGTGATCAGGTGGTGGAGGTGGAAGCTAGCCCTCCTCATAGATGGAACAATTTTTGTCTGTTTTAAGTTTTATAGTCAGGCTTCACTTTTAGGTGATGAATATATAATTTGTTTTTAATTTACAGGTTCATGCTGGTTCAAAAGCTATAATTATACTAGCAAATTAAAAAACTTTAATAAAAATTATGGATAAACTGCAAAGATTATGAAAGACGCGCGCTGGCTGTACTATCTCCCCGACCTGTGTGCGTAAATGTCTGTGTGGCTCCTGTCTAACGACTGAAACATCAAAAAGAGAAAATATAGGTAAAAATTCACTTTCTGAAACTCCGAACACTCTCCCTCTCTCAGCGAAACCTATACGTTCAAATTTTATTTGGACATATGCACTGCAATATGATGGTATTCCCAAACACACAAAACTGGTCAGTTTAGCATAAACTGCACATACTACTACTACTACTACTAACAGCTCACCGCAGCATCAGGCCGTATGAGTCCAACACTGCTACATACGCTCCTCCTTCATCCCAATCTATTCAAAGCCTGCCTCTTTATAACCTCCCAGGAAGTTTCCATTTCCTTTAAATCTTTCTTTATGACATCTTCCCACCCCAACCGCGGACGACCTGCTTTCCGTTTAGCCCTAGGTGGTTGGCCGAAAAGGACATTCTTCTGCAATCTGCCATCCTTCCTCCGCAGAACGTGCATTAGCCATATCAACCTTTCTCTCATTATAACCCTAGAAAGCGGGATTAAACCACACTTTTCGTACAGTCAACTATTTGAAATACGGTCAGTCAGCCGGATACCCAGAACAATCCGTGTAAGCAATTTCTCTGGAAAACATCTAGTAAATCTTCATCCGCTATTCAGAGCACCCATGCTTCAGAGCCATATTTGACTACTGTCATCACTGAAGCTTCCAATATTCTAATCTTATTCTATTAAAATAATTCTACGTTGAAAAAATGGTGATTGAATTTTGGTGACTGAAGAGAAAATTTTAGATTATCCTAGGATGCTATTAGAAATAGTATGTTGTTTTTTTTGGACAAACGAGAAAAATTTTCATTTCATTTTTTTCTATGATATTTTTGACTCCAAAATTCAAATTCAGCTTTTCGGGGCTTGTGAGTGATTTTTAAAAATAAATATTTTATCATTAATAAGAAATAAAAAAAGGCTTTGTTAAGTTTTTTACTTTTCATTTGTATTCAGTTAAAAAGGAAAATTGAAATATTGCCTAGCTTAATCAAATTTACTAAATAATTTCATAATATTAAATTGTTAACAGATTGGAGGCATTGAGCTACACTGATAATCAGCTATAGTCGCGGTACAGCAAGGGAGTAAACACAAAAAACACAGGATTGCAGCTTATGAAAATTCATTGAATCTATTCAATGCTGAAAATGTTGATGTCAGTGTCAAGTATGGCTACTATGAACAATTTCATCCCCAACAACCCCTCTCGGAAAATATACACTTTCAAATATTTTCCAATGAGGATTATTTCATTGATTTATCGTCAAAATATATTGATTTAAATGTCGTGGTGAAGAAAAACTCAGATAATACAACTCCAAATGCCGGCGATGGTCTCTCCTATGAAAAATGTATTCTACACAACCTATTCAAACAAATTAATTTATTTATTAACGGAACATTGGTGAGCACTAGCAATAATTTATCCAACTAAGAAATCTATATGCAATTTATCATGAAGACAAAAATGGCGTACTAAGATATGAAAGGGCAACCATTATGCTATGAATTATGAATAGGTTTCTATTTAGACAACAAGCTTACTACAACGTTGAGCCTAGGGTACCATCGAGTTGGAAAATTAAATAATGAGGTCTCCAGGGTATCCCAATCGTCACCCCCCAATGACGGGATTGGCGTAAAATTGATACTTTCCACGACGACGTTTCTTTTGATACATACACTTCCTGCAGCACCAGTTGCACATGTCATTATCACATCGGCAATTCTCCACGTCCGAAAACAACAAGTTATGAGCTCTGTTGCATTGGCAGTGGAAAAGCTAAGAGCCAATGGCAACAGCATTAAACTTCTTGTCCCCCATACGATCACCAATCAACGTCACATTGCCACCGGCTCTCGAAGTTATAATGATTCATCATTTATCAATAGAGATATCCCATCAACATTGGCTTTGGCCTTTGTAAAGAGTGGTAGTGCCGTTGGATCCTGGACTGAATCCCCCCATAATTTTAATTTTTTCGGTCTATGTAGTCTAGTGTGCAAAGTGAATGGTATTCCACTGTACACTCTATCATTTGACAAAAATCCTATAGAACTCTGTACGAGTTGACTATGCGATCTCTAGATTATGACTCTCAACTATTTGAAAATGGAATAACCAATTTAATGTTTTAAAAAAATCATGGAGTTATTGTTTTGGATTTGTCAGGCGCACAGGATATGACCATAGTACCAAGAGGGAATGTGCAATTAGACTGTGCATTTGCTGATACTCTGACTGAGAGTGGCAAGCTAATATAAAAAAGTCAATTTAAAAAGTATTGAGAAATCATGCGCGACGGCAGTGCTGCACTAGACTTAACATCATGAACACTAATCAAATAATCAACGTATTTAGTTTGGATTTAGATATGTACCAGTGCAAGTCCTATTGCCTATCTTCGGACTTCATTGAAAAAATTCCAAGTGTTAACAATACCCTTATCATTGTTAATAGCAGTCCATCGACTTTGAAGACCGGTCATTGGCTATGTATCTTTCAAACAGCGAAGAATATTGAATTTTTAGATCCTCTTGGCCTATCATATAAATTCTACGCTCCATACATCAGCAACTTTATTTAAAGCAGTGGGATAACCATTATTAAAAATCAAAGAAGAGTACATGATTTAAAGACTAAGACATGTGGCTTTCATGCACTACTCTTTTTAATGTTCAGATGTCGTGGCTACACCTACAAGCAGTTTCTCAATATCTACGATTAATTACCTAGATTGAACGACTTTCTAGTGGAGAATATACTTACAAGTGTATTTAATATTGATTTTAGTGCCCTAAGAATAAAATGTTCTAAAGATGTGTGTGAAATTGTTTATTAATAAAAAAAAATTATATACATGATAAACGACTTTTCTACTCTTTAGATTTACTCCACTACTAGACCTTTGTTAGCGACGACGAGTGTGGGCCGGTTAATCGAATTCACAGTGCAATAGTCCTGATGTACAGCACAGTCGAGGTCGCATTTTCTATAGTAGTTCGTACCTTCACGCTTTCCATACCTCATTGCATTGTCAATATCACAATTTGCAAACATTCTCATAAAGAAAGAAAAACGAGCAAAAATGAGGTTTTTATAGGCCAAATGACGATACTGAAAAAACAAAGCGAACATTTCGAGAGGACAAACGCCTCTCTTCTTCAGCGCGAAACGAAACGATGTATCAATAAAAGCCAAAAATTAAAAGAATTAAAACCAACTACCTAACAACCATAAAAGCGAGTTATTCGCCAATATCCGCGATTTGCACAAAATCCAAAAAAAACATGAACTGCCATCGACGGAAACTAGCGAGCAGCTGACAAATGAAAGGAATCAATTCATTCACTCGAAAAAACAAAACGAACCAGCAATTAAACAAGTTGGAAAACTATGTCATTTGATTTCGGATTTTAATTAAGGCATTTCTTGCAGACACCCTTTGAGACCTAAGGGGTTGTTCACGTGTTTGATTAGATGACTGGGAAAGTGGTTCAAGGTTTATTTCAGGGATTACTAACGTATCGTTTCGCGCTGAAGAAGAGAGGCGTTTGTCCTCTCGAAATATTCACTTTGTTTTGTCAGTATCTTCATTTGGCCTATAAAAACCCAATTTTTGCTCGTTTTTCTTTCTTTATGTGATGTCAGGCCAATGTGGCTTAAGAAATTATCCTCATTCATTCTATAGACTTCCCGATTTTCAATTGAATTATTTAAAGTAATTTCACAAATTCACAAACTGTGGCATCAAGTGGCAAATCACATTCCGTTACAACAAAATAAAAATCAGGTGGTTTAAAATCAAAACCCCCTGTGTATTCACGAGGTTAACGTTGAAAACTAAGTCTCATTTTGTCCCAAAAGTTGATTTACTGGACCGGCTCCTTCTACAATAGAATAATAAAACCGCGATAACACCTAACTCGTTGATTTTTTTCTTTCCAGTCAACTAAATGACCGTTCAGGATTACTTCTAATCACACTGAGATTTACGTTTTCCCGCTGCTTGTGTTTTTTATAATGATCATAGAAGAATAGGTAATCTCTAAAAAAAAACATATACCCCCAACAGAGAGCAAAGCTCGTAAAATTGGGTATTAATAATAAAAAAAAAAAAATAAAAAAAAAAAAAAAAAACATTTCCTCAACATAACAAAATAGAGAAATAAAAAAAAAAACTGGTTAAAGAAAAAAAAAAAAAAAAAAAAAAAAATAAAGAAAAAAAACGCTGGACAAGTGGGGCATGGAAGGCTATCCCAACATGGGTAACAAATATAAACAAAAAAAAATAATAATAATAAAAAAATTTATATTCCACCATCACAGGTCAATACATAATTTTAATATTTTCTTCCTTAGAACTGATATTTGCCGAAATGACTCAATTTGAATTCTATCTTTCAGACTATATTTATTTGAAATAAATGGTATTTGGTATCTAATTGAAAATCTAGATCTTTCACAATTAACAAGGGGAATTCGATATGTTCCAGAACACCTAAGAGCCGAAGGAGGGGGCAGAATCAACAGAGATTTTTCATAAAAATAACTACTAGGATCTTGTATTTTAAAATGCCATATTGATATATTAAGTTCTCTTATATGTTTCAGATCTAATAAATTCAAGAAAAGAAATAATGTTTCAGTTTCCGATGCATCTCTAAGTTTTGATGGACGATGTAAAAAATTTCCAAGTATTCTCACTGCTTTATTTTGAAGGACCTGTAGGGGTTTTATATGCGTCCAAAAAGTATTTAAATAAATAATTGTGCAATAATTTAAATAAGGAGCAATCAAAGAATGATAAATTATTTTTAAAATTAAAAATGGAAAAACATGTTGCAAACGATACATAGACCCAATATTTTGCGAAAGTTTCACCCTTAAATGATCAATATGAGTTTGAAATGACAAAAGTGGATCAATAAAAACTCCTAAATAACGATATGATTGAACTCTACGTATTTTATGCTCACCAACTTGAAGGTCCTGAAATGAAATTTTTTTAGTAGCACGTTTTGAATGACCAAAAACCATAAATTCAGTCTTCTTAAAATTCGGTACTAAATAATTAGATACAAACCATCGATTAACTGAACTAACAGTGCTAAACAGATTTTGAATCAATGTAGATGAATCCTTCGCTTTAACAGAAACAGCTGTGTCATCTGCAAATAAAATTGCAAGACCATTATTTCCCTGCAAACATCGTGGGAGATCATTAATATGCATCAAAAATAAAAGCGGACCTAATACCGATCCTTGTGGGACACCAATATCTTCAAGATCATTTAAACTAGACAAATGTCCATCAACATCTACCACGATTTTACGTCCATAAAGGTATGATCTTATTATTTCTAGTCCTTTTCCTCTTATACCGGAATTTTCCATTTTATCAAAAAGAATTTCATGGTTTAAAGTGTCAAATGCTTTTTTAACATCATAAAAAACAGTAGATACATGATAATTACTATCTAAGCAGTCATTTATTTCTAATACAAGAGCTGCAACTGCTTGTTCCGTCGAATGGCTCTGCCCTAAATCCAAACTGATGTTTGGTAAAAAAATTTATTTTATCTAGATAATTAGTAATCCTTCCTTTTAAAATTTTTTCCAATACTTTAGACAATGGTTATAAAATTGCAATAGGACGATAATTATTTGTATCAGATTTATCTCCTTTTTTATGCAATGATATTACACGAGCAATTTTCCATCTTTTAGGAAATGTACCTGAGAAAATACATAAATTTAAAATATGAAGCAATGGTTCAAAAATTTCACCTGCAATATTTTTTAGCAAATTAGTTGAAAATTCATCATATCCCAATGAATTACCATTTTTTAAATTCTTAATGACCTTTTGAAATTCTGCAAAAGTAACCGGGGCCATAAATATGCTCATATCTTCAGTGGGCGGTAGATATTTTTTATGCGACCTTGGGGAAGAAAGGTCAACTTCTCCTGAAACAACAGATGATCCAATACTAGCAAAATATTCACTAAACTTCTTAGCAACAGCTTGTGGTCCTCTAAATTCTTTACCATTAATATCAAATAACACTTCAGGGTGTAACAACTTTTTATTTCTTCCAATTTTATCTTTAATCAAAGTCCAAGTTTTTCTAGGGGAATCTGAATTTCGAAAAGAATTTTCATAATAAAGTCTTTCACTTACTCTCAGGATCCTTACCAGCATATTCTTATAATTTTTAAACGCGTTATATTTAGTTCCGTGGGATATTTTATTCTAATTTTATATAAACGATTTTTCTCATTAATAGATCTCAAAAGTGATTCATTTATCCAAGGTTTTTTTGGTGTAAGTTTCTTTCCTCTCGGGCTTTTATATGGGCAAAAAAGATCAAGCTTTTCATTCATAATATAATAAAATTTATCTAATGATTGGTTCGGATCCTTCTCATCAATTACAGGACTCCAATTAACATCACCAAGCCCTTCTTTTAACCTTAACACATTTTTATGTGAAAAATCTCTACGCTTGGTTTGATTTTTTTTATTATGCGGAAAATTTATAAGAAAATCAGACATAATTATACAGTGGTCATATGAATCATCAGGAATAATAAATGTATTAACAGCACTATAAGGTGAAAAAATAGTATCAATAAGTGAAAATGATGTATCAGCTATTCTAGAGGGCACAAAACATACGGGGTTTAGTCCATAAGATACTGGGCCCTCCAAAAACTTCAAAATATTTCTATCTATTCTATTCTGATCTGCAGATAGGAGTTTCATTAAATCAATATTAAAATCACCCATAACTAAATAAGGAGTATTAAGACTAGCTAATTTATCCAACATACTTTCAAAATGATTTTCAAATTCTATCTGGCTGGATGACGGAGTACGGTAAATAACTGCAATTAAAACCTTCCGATTATTTTGAAAAGAGCATTCAACTACACAAGATTCAAAAATCATTTCAATATTCATTGGCAAAAAATCAATCCTTATACGTGCTGGTATGCAATTTTTAATCAAAACACCTAGACCCCCTTGTTTTTGTCTTTTCCGACCGATGTGATGAGAGTCACACACATCTTCAAAACAGGAATTACCACCTTTGGATTGTACAGCATATCCTCTATGCAAGTTAAACGTTGTGCATAATCTACACTTTTCATAATACTCATCAATCATTGTGCAATTCTCACATGATGATGACCAGCTGCCCAGTGCCTACATACATAACGGACATGTATGGAACATTTTATCATGTGTTGACACTCTCACTACCACAATGAAACTGAGCTAGCAACAACAAAAATTGTCTGAGATAGAGAGAGAGAGATAGGAGAAAATCATCCTTGAGCACCATCTTTCTCACGAAAAAAAAGTTCTTAATTTCAAAACTAGGTTTTAAAGGAATATCCACAGTACAATTTTGCCGTATTTTTATCGACGAACCCATGAATTTGACAAACACATTTCGACAACTGTGTAGAAGCCTCATGAGATAGTCTAATTATGGAGACTTACTTTTTCTTATATCAACAAGGATTTTCCGAGAAAATATCTTCCTTTCAATAGACAACTCTAGAAAATCATTATCTAGAATCAAACGTTTTTCCATAAGAACTAGATTCCTCATGATTCGCTCTTTCTCGAATCTATCCATTTTTTAGAGTCCTAACACTCTCAAAAACCAACTTCAGACTAGTCAGAATTTCTTTTTGTACTCCAGAAAATGTACGCTTGTTGGCTATAGAAAGAAAAAAATACCATTGATTTAGAAACTATTTTATTGAACATAATTAAAAAAATAATAATAATCACTGATGCATTTTGTTCTCATCAATATATTTCGACATGACATATAATGCTGACAAAAGTTTATTTATATAGAGACTCTTCACTTTTCCAGCAAAACATAGTTGCTCCTTCCTGCTTAAACTTGCTTAATGATATCACGCATCTCGCATATTTAATGTCCCATTCTAGACAATGTTTAAAACCAACGTTTGGTTCCACAGCCACATTGAGTAAGCATATGTCGTTGCTGCTGCTGCTGTTGGTTTCATCCTAACTTTCCAATATAAAAAATACACCACTCATTTTTTCTCCACCCATATCCTGTAAAATAAGCTGTTCTCTCTCTGAATGCTGGACTATGAATAAGAAGAAATAAAATGAAAACTCCTCATAATATTTGAATTAAACTACGAATAAAACTAACATATAAGCCGCAGCCGACGCTCTCTCTCTGATTGACCCCAAAAAAATGGCTGCTACCTTTGAAAACCCGTCTGGTAAGCCATGTACCGGTCGTAGTAACAGGTGATCGACCCGTGGCAAGCCAATGTACGGGTTACACTACACTGTATATTCATGGCTCAGGCGAGAGGTAAGACAAATTACGCAATCACTGCTCGTGGTACTAGATAGCTTACTACTAATGTGCTTAAAAAACCACGCATGTGCTTAAAAAACCACGTTTCTGCTGTAAATATACTTAAAAAAGCCACGCATGTGCTTAAAAAAGCACGTTTCTGGTGTAAATGTACTGAAAAAAGCCGTTTCTGGTGTAAATGTGCTTAAAAAACCACGTTTCTCTTGTAAATATGCTTAAAAAAGCCACGTATCTGGATCTTGTAGATGGGGGAGGAGGATTGAGCCAAATTTCAGGCAGTTTTTCACCACGGACAAAAGTAAGATAAAGTTCAAATACTTTTAGATTGGGGAACAACCAGCCAATCTTCAGTGCTGAAATATTCCGATATTTAACTACGTCACTGGCGCTTTAATGAAAACCAATTTTATGACAAATATTTTCTTTTGTACTTAATATTGAAAATAAACATTAAAATGACAGTAAAATTTTGAACTGATGAGCTTTCAGCACTTAATATCATTATACATCAAATATTCAGTTTAATTTATTAGCTCTTTTTAAAGTTGTTAAAGACGAATATAGTTTCCCTACAAACAAGTGATTGGATGCTGCCACGTTTCCTAACTGTAAGTAAAAATCAAAGTCTACTGTGTTATTGGTACTTGACTGAAAACGGATTATATTAAAAATATTTTCTTTTCCAGTTCTTACAGCATTGAAAATAAAAATACAATTACAGCGAAATAAATTCTTGAACTGATGGATCTTTGAACAATTAATATCATTATGTATCAAATATTCAATTTTTGATCCTCCGGGAAGTGTTGGGGATTAAGTCATCCTCAAAGACATATTAATTAAATTTTCGACTAAGCTGAACAAAATGGCTATTTCAAAATTTTAATTGGGTGACTTCGGGAAAAAATGAACGTGGGAGGGGGCCAAGTTGTCCTCCAATTCTTTTGGTCACTTAAAAAGGACACTGGAACTTTTCGTTTCCGTTCGAATGATCCCTCTCACAATATTAGTAGAAAGGCCTTATTGACTCCGTAACGAACCACGTGGTTTATGGTTTTCTCAGTGAAAATGAAAAAACAGAAATTTTCTCACTTGAAAAAACAGGAATTTTGTCACTTTGATGGATGTTTTCTTGGATGGTTATGTGTGTAGGTCAATTTATTTGATGTTTTTCATGGATGTCAACAGTAATTTATGGATGTTTTTATGGTTTTTGTCAGTGAGAATTTGAAAAACAGGAACTTTCTCACTTTTATGGATGTTTTTATGGTTTTTGTCAGTGAGAATTTGAAAAACAGGAACTTTCTCACATTTATGTATGTTTTATGGTTTTTGTCAGTGAGAATGGAAAAACAGGAACTTTCTCACTTTGATGGATGTTTCAAGGTCGATTTATTAGTTGTTGTTTGTCCAGGTGTAATGACAATGGGGTGATTTACATAATCGGTGGGGAATTATTGGTTCACGAAGGGGGAATTAAGAAACATTATGGTTTCTTTGATCTTTAGGCTAACCTAACCTGAGAACTTGATTTACATAATCGGCGGGGAAATTATTGATTAACGGTGGGATAATTAAGAAACATTATGGATTCTTTGATCTTTAGGCTAACCTAACCTGAGAACTTGATTTACATAATCGGCGGGGGAATTATTGATTCACGAAGGGGGAATTAAGAAACATTATGGTTTCTTTAATCTTTAGGCCTGAGGGATTTATTTATTATTGTTGTTTTGGACAAGTGCATGCTAGGGATGAATGTCAAGGTGTCCTGGAATAGGAAACCGGAAGTACATGCATCCTTCTCAGCCAATCAGCGAGTCGGGTACATCCTCCTTCTCAGCCAATCAGAGAGCTGGTTACATATGGTTTTCCCCGTTACATAACAATTCGCCCATTGAGATTTCGTATATAACGGGAGTGCATTGTGATTAAATTATCAAAAAGTATTGTGACACAATTGAAACAACAATGAATGTTATTGATGAGCTTGAAGCCTTGGCAGCCACAATTAGCAATGTGAGTACATTTTCATTTTTTATTTTCAAAATAAAATTATTTTCCTTGGTCACCCTCCACTATATTTAGGTCAGTACCCCCTCCCCCCGCACACCTCTCCCCCGGGAACTCTTTATAGTCCCTAGGGAACATAAAATATGTTCTTTTTATTACATAAACCCCCTCAACCCCCCCCCCCTCCACTGTTTTTAAAAGTATAATTCTTACCAATATAAATATTTCTCTTTTTTCAATACATTTATTCTTTCTGTAAGCCTATCAAAAAGTGACAATCAACTTCTGTCTATCCCATAGCTATTAATAAACCGTTTCCATTTAAGCCGCCGCCGCTTACTTGACTTAAAAACATTTTTCCACAATGATTTAAACAGGTGATAATTAGCTGACACCCCACAATTACACTTCCTGCTTGTTAATCCTTTACGTTAGCGACTTAACCAAAAGGTTTCAATGATAAAAAGGATCTGTTTCCCTCTTTATCAAATTAAAACGGTTTAAGCAAAAAGAGATTGTGGATTCGTAACCTGTATTTGCTGGAGAACAGGTGAAACGGGTTTATTTCCAAAAATAATTACTAACAATATATTTAGGACATTGGTGAAAGGGGGGGGGGGGGTTTGACATGCCTCAATTCTATCGCCATTATTGTAAAATGAAAACAAAGTGTTTGCATGAAAAGTAAGGTTAGGTTGGGATGTCTATGAATAAGCCTTTTTTAATTGATTAAAATAGCATTTGATTTCTGAGTTTAGTATATTTTTATTTTTGGCTTTACTGAAAATGCTGGCGTAGGGGGGCCTTTCTTAGTGATAAATGCTTTTCTAGACAAAATTATGTGGATGAGGATACTAACTTTCTTTCTGTAAAAAGGGGGAAATTATTTCGATACTAAATTTTTTCTCTTTTTTAAGGCCAATTATGAAGAATGCCCGTCGCCGCCACCCAGTAAGAGAGCAGGAGAGGGTGAGGCAGCCCCATCAGTGCCAGCCCCCATACAGTCTGGGCATAAACCAAAAAGAGAATGGGCCATAAGGATGGTGAACCTCGCTGGCTCATCTATGCAAGCCCATGACATTGCTGGCACAGCTGCGCAAGAACATAGCGCTGCCGCCCCGTCCGCCCTCCAGCATGCACTACCTGGACCATCCGGCACCCAAGTGCAGCCAGGATTTGGAAATGTGAGAATTTTTTTTTCCTACCTATCTTATAGAAATCTATTACTTCCAATGTTTTTTCTTTTCACTATTTTTCAATCCCAATATAAACTTGTCACAGAGATATTAGCCCCCCCCCCACCACTATTACATATCTAAATGTAATTTTTTTTTGCAAAGTAATCGCTCTTTTTTTCTAATCTGTGCTATTTGATCTGTTGATATCTCTTCACATATATTCTTAGGTACCTTCGAAACTGAATGCTCTTTTTCAGATAGTTTTAAGAGAGAGATTATTCCATTTTATCCATTGCACATTTAGATCTCGTAATTTACACTGAGCCTTACATCGTGCCAAGATATTAATGAGGGGAATTCGAGTTAACGGTTCTCGGCATTTTCCTACCTGTTGAAGTTCAATCTTGGAAATAGGAACACTCGCGCACGACGGCTTACAATAATTAAACTGATGAGTTCACTGAACCAGTATGGAATTAGAGAAAAGTATTTCAACTTTCGATGAGCATTATGTAAAGGGGGCTGGGAGCCGGTCAGGAAGCACTGCGGGGGTGTGCCGCGGGATGCGCCGTGGGCCCGAGAAGCGCCGCAGGGATGATCCGCAAAGGATGCACCGCGGGCCCGAGAAGCGCCGCAAGGATTCGCCGCGGGCCAGAGAAGCAGCCCAAAAAAAAAGAAAAAAAACAGTATGGCTGAACTGAACAAATTGAAAATAAACTGTTTTTGTAAAAAATTGATGCGCTCTATGTAATAGGATTTTTTATATTTTAAATTTATTAAGTTGGAAATTTAAGTTGAATTAAAAAAATGCTATTAAGCGTGTTTTAAGCAATAATAATCCAAATTTTTACAGTAGGGATGATTTGAACACTTTGAAAATAAGCTATTTTTCATTTATAGGTTGGTGCATTGGTCCCTTACTCACCATCGAGTGAAGAAGAGGAAGAACTCATTGAAGAGGCAATGGAGTTTCATGACATTCAAGACAATTCAGCCATCAACGAATGGCATGGTATTATTAATTCCATTGAAGTACCATCTAATATTGATGAGTTTCTATGTAATTATTTCAATGTAGAACCTAGCACAGTTGGGCAGGGGGACATGAGCCAAAATACGCTACAGCTTTTGGAGGATTTTACAAACGAATTAACTG
>NC_142799.1:19207176-19212176 GCF_049724085.1 Artemia sp. Qi Xiang Cuo
ATCTAATTTGAAACTTGAATATATACAAAAAATAATTAGCTTCTAAAAAAGATCCACCGGTTTTTCCAACACGGATGTAACCTAAAAAAAAACTTGTTTATCATGAAATAGAAATTCAGTTAATTGTGCCAGAAAAACTTGAAGCAGAACGGATTATAACCAACCTGTTTGGTACGGGCACGTACGCAAAGTATATACCTTCAAGCAAATTCCATATGATATTTCAAATTACTATACCTTCTATAGAAATGATACCTCTTTGCTAATGACCCTGGTAACCGTACAATTCGTTGAAAAGGGACAAGGAAACCTACACACATACCCATGCCTAAGGCGTAGGTTTCCTTGTCCCTTTTCAACGAATTGTACGGTTACTACTGACAAACCCCCTCCCCACAGCCGTATGGGCTATGGTTATGTTCTTGGGACATATAAGGTTCTAGTAGAAATTTTTATCGTAGAAGCTTCAAAAAGGGCTTATTGGTTTGGAAATTGAGAGGACTAGTGCCCTTCTTATTAGTTGAAAGTGATCAGAGGGCAAATGTCCCACTCTCCAAGCACATCATGTTCCCAAACACTTCCAATCAAAATTTTGAGATAGCCATTTGGTTCAACGTTTTTGAAAGGTGTGGAACTTATGTCTTTGAGGATAAAAATGGCCCCCCCCCCCCCCACGCACAGGGCAAGGGTTGTGAGTTATGCCCTGGGCATATAAGGTTTTTTATAGAAAGAATGGTCACATAAACTTCGGAGGGGGCTCGTTCGATCTTTAGTTAGACGCTCTAGTGCTCTTTTTAAGATTGAAAGTGATTGGGGGGCAGCTCCCCCTCCAAACACGAACACACGCTACATTATCGCGAAATGTATCTGATCGAAACTTTACGATCACCATCCTACTTAAAATAGTCTAAATATCATATAACAAGGCTTTTGGGGTTGAAAAAACCCCAGAGATTAGAGGCAAGGTTCGTAAGTTACACCCAGGGGGTATTTAAGGTTTTTAAATGGAAGGGGTGGTTGTTAAACTTTGGCAAAGGGTCCGTCTTTTTCTTTGACAAGAGAAAAAGACAATAGCTTACGACCTTGCCTTGAGTGTTTTAGGGGGGAGCGAGTTTTCATCCTCAAAGACCTAATTTCTAGAACTTTAAACTACGTTCCACAAAATGTCTATTTCAAAATTTTGATTGGATGTGTTTTGGGAAATGGTAGGCGTGAGAGGGGGGTTAGTTACCCTTAATCACTGTCGACTATCAAAGCGGGTACTAGCCCTTTCAATTTCCAATCGAATGAGCCCTTTTTGATATTTTTACAACAACCTTTTCTATAAAAACCTTATATGCCCCAGGGGCATAACTTACAACCCTTACCCTGAGGGCTGGGGGGGGGGGTTGTCATCCTCAAAGACCTAATTTATAAAAGATTCAACTATGTTCAAACAATTTGTATCTTAAAATTTTGATGGGATGTGTTTGGGGAGATGGTGGGCTTGAGAGGGGTTAGTTGCCCTTCAATTGCTTTATACTATTACAAAGAGCACTAGTCCTTTCAATTTCCAATTGAATAGACCATTTTTGAAGTTTCTACGCCAATCCTTTCAATAAAAACCTTATATGCTCCCAGGGTATAGATTACAACTGACTGTGGAGGAGGGGTGTCTTCCTCAAACACATAACTTCCAGACCTTTCAACTACGTTAAAAAATGCTTATTTCAAAATTTTGACTGGATTTTTTTGGGTTAATAGTGGGCGTTAGAGGGGGGTATGCTACCCTCTAATCACTTTCAACCTTTAAAAAGGGCACTAGTCCATTAGTAGAGATGCCTTATTGAGTCCGAACAGTACCACGTGGTGTATGGTTTTGTCAGTGAGAATGAAAAAACAGGAATTTTCTCAATTGAAAAACCATGAATTTTTTCACATTTATGTCTGTTTTTATTGTTTTTGTCAGTGAGAATTTGAAAAACAGGAACTTTCTCACATTTTTGTATGTTTTTATGGTTTTTGTCAGTGAGAATTTGAAAAACAGGAACTTTCTCACATTTTGTATGTTTTTATGGTTTTTGTCAGTGAGAATTTGAAAAAACAGGAACTTTCTCACTTGGAAAACCATAAACCACGTGGTGCTGTCACGAGTCAGAACACCTGTGCTGTCGACCTCAATTCACCTATCGTGAATCAATAATTCCCCTTAGAAACAACAAATTAATTTCCCCCTTTTCTTGACAGATCAATCAATCAATGACATCATCTGTCAGACTTTAAAAATTTTCGCCTAGAAACATTTCTCCAGGAATAGATCCAAATCATTAATGTCTTTGCCTCGGGAACAGTTCTACTGGTCGAACTCCAAAGGATATTAATAACCAAAGGCCACGGAAACAATTAGGCAAGACACATCTTAGCGATGAATTGTTTTAGCGCGCGAAAAGGTTTCATATTAATTTGAAATGTGTCAGCGCAGAAATGCCAATAACAAAGGAACACGCTGAATTTACGTTTAGGGATTATTTGGGCGAAACCGTTTTAGACAGGTTATGGAGCTATTTCGGTGAAACAGATAGAGACATTTTAAAAGAAGATTTTTGAAGAGATTTTAGAAGAGAATTTAATGGTGAAACTCTGTGGTCGTTATAATACACAAGTTTCATTTGAACAGTGTTGTGAGGTCCTCTAACCCAACCCCAAAGGGTTCCAATCCTCCTACCCCAACCCCGAAGGAAGCCCCCGGTCCTCAAAGCCCCCCAAACTCCCAAAGGGCCACCGGCACCCCCAAAGGCCCACCCAGACCCCCAAAGGTCATCCCCAGGCCCCAAATGTCCCCCAGGCTCCCAACTGTCCCCCCGGACACTCAAAGGCCCCCCAAGCTCCCAAAGGGCCACCGGCGCCCCAAAGGCCCACCCAGACCCCCAAATGCCATTCCCGGGCCCCCCAAAGGCACATCGAGCTCCCAAAGGACCAACGGGGTCCCAAAGTCCCTCCCCCGGTCCCCAAATGTCCCCCAGGCACCCAAAGGCCCTCCCTGCGCCCCAAAGGCCCACCCAGACCCCCCACTGCCATCCCCGGACCCCCAAAGCCCATCCCCCGGCCCCCAAAGGTCCCCCCGAGCTCCCAAAGGACCACCGACCCTCAAGGGACCCACAGATCCTCAAAGGCTCTCCCCGAGCACCCGTCTTTCGTTGATGTGTGTTGTCTGAAACCTATGATTTGGGATGTGTAGTTTGCTACTTCAGGCTTTTCTGAGCTAAGGTTTCCTAGTATTTCCTAGGTGAATGTTTTCTGAAACCAATAGTTTGGGATGAGTAGTTTGCTATTTCAGGCTTTTATGAGCTAGGTTTCTTAGCCTTTCGTTGGTGTGTGTTGAGTGAAACTTATGATTTGGGATATGTAGTTTGCTATTTTTGACTTTTCTGAGTTGGATTTCTTAGTCTTTCATAGGTGTGTGGTGTCTGAAACCTATGATTTGGGATGTGTAGTTTGCTATTTTCGACTTTTCTGAGCTGGATTTCTTAGCCTTTCATAGGTATGAGATGTCAGAAAATTATGATTTGTGATGTATAGTTTGCTATTTCAGGCTTTTCTGAGCTAAGGTTTTCTAGTATTTCGTAGGTGAATGTTGACTGAAACCGATAGTTTGGGATATATAGTTTGCTATTTTTGACTTTTCTGAGCTAGGTTTCTTAGTCTTTCGTTGGTGTGTGTTGACTGAAACCGATGATTTGGGATATATAGTTTGCTATTTTTGACTTTTCTGAGCTGGATTTCTTAGTCTTTCATAGGTGTGTGTTCTATGAAACCTATGATTTGGGATGGGTGGATTGCTACTTTTGACTTTTCTGAGCTGGATTTCTTAGCCTTTCATAGGTGTTTGTTGTCTGAAACCTATAGTTTGGGATGACTAGTTTGCTATTTTTGACTTTTCTGAGCTAGGTTTCTTAGCCGTTCATAGGTGAGTGTTGTCTGAAACCTATGATTTGGGATATGTAATTTGCTATTTCCGACTTTTCATAACCGGATTTCTTAGTCTTTCGTAGGTGTGTGGTGTCTGAAACCTATGATTTGGGGTGTGTGGGTTGCTATTTTTTTGACTTTTCTGAGCTGGATTTCTTAGCCATTCGTAGGTGTGTGTTGACTGAAACCTATGATTTGGGATGGTTAATTTGCTATTTTTGACTTTTCTGAGCTAGATTTCTTAGCCTATCATATGTGTGTCCTTTCAGAAAATTATGATTTGGGAGGTGTAGTTTGCTTTTTGGACTTTTCAGAGCTAGGATTCTTAGTCACTCATAGGTGTTTGTTGTCTGAAACTTCGAGTTTGGGATGAGTAGTTGGCTATTTCAGACTTTTCTGAGCTAAGGTTTCTTAGTATTTCGTAGGTGAATGCTGTCTGAAACTTATGATTTGGGATATGTAAATTACTATTTCGGGCTTTTCTGAGTTGGATTTCTTAGTCTTTCATAGGTGTGTAATGTCTGAAACTTATGATTTGGGATGTGTAATTTACTATTTTCGACTTTTCTGAGCTAGTTTTCTTAGCCTTTCATAGGTATGTGTTGTCAGAGCATTATGATTTGGGATGTGTAGTTTGCTACTTTTGACTTTTCTGAGCTGGATTTCTTAGCCATTCATAGGTGTGTGTTGTAGGAACATTATGATTTGGGGTGTGTAGTTTGCTATTTCAGGCGTTTCTGAGCTAAGGTTTTCTAGTATTTCGTAGGTGAATGTTGTCTGAAACCAATAGTTTGGGATGTGTAATTTGCTATGTCCGACTTTTCATAACCGGATTTCTTAGTCTTTCGTAGGTGTGTGATGTCTGAAACCTATGATTTGGGATGTGTGGGTTGCTATTTCAGGCTTTTCTGAGTTGGATTTCTTAGTCTTTCATAGGTGTATAGTGTCTGAAACCTATGATTTGGAGTGGGTGGATTGCTACTTTGACTTTTCTGAGCTGGATTTCTTAGCCTTTTCATAGGTGTTTGTTGTCTGAAACATATAGTTTGGGA
>NC_142799.1:19222176-19240388 GCF_049724085.1 Artemia sp. Qi Xiang Cuo
ACAACACTCGAATATGAAAGACTAAGAAATCCAGATATGAAAATTAAAAAATAGCAAAATACAGATCCCAAATCATAGGTTTCAGTCAACACACACCAAAGAAAGACTAAGAAACCTAGCTCAGAAAAGACAAAAATAGCAAACTACTCATCCCAAACTATTGGTTTCAGACAACATTCACCTACAAAATACTAGAAAACCTTAGCTCAGAAAAGCCTGAAATAGCAAACTATACATCCCAAATCATAATTTTCTGACAACGCATACCTATGAAAGGCTAAGAAATCCAGCTCAGAAAGGTCGAAAATAGCAAACTACACATCCCAAATCATAGGTTTCAGACACCACACACCTATGAAAGACTAAGAAATCCAACTCAGAAAAGTCAAAAATAGCAAACTACATATCCCAAATCATAAGTTTCACTCAACACATACCAACGAAAGGCTAAGAAACCTAGCTCATAAAAGCCTGAAATAGCAAACTACTCATCCCAAACTATTGGTTTCAGACAACATTCACCTAGGAAATACTAGAAAACCTTAGCTCAGAAAAGCCTGAAGTAGCAAACTACACATCCCAAATCATAGGTTTCAGACAACACACATCAACGAAAGACGGGTGCTCGGGGAGAGCTTTTGAGGGTCTGTGGGTCCCTTGAGGGTCGGTGGTCCTTTGGGAGCTCGGGGGGGACCTGATTTTTCTTTTGAATTCCTGATTTTTTTTTTTATATTTAAAAATACATATGGTTGTGTAAGTATATAACTAACTTAATCAATCATATTTCATTTTCACAGTCCTTGGCACTTTAAGGCCTTAGTACGGGTAATGGTAAGTCTATCGAATACAAAGAAAAAATCAATGTAGGAATTTCAGAAGGTTGATATGAATTATACTTTTATTAATCATAATGAAATAGACATCTAATCAGGGACTGTAATTTGGAAAAATCCGATGAAAGAAATTTGACCACTTTTTCTTCTGTATATCCCAGTAATATATATTGACGCTTAGAGAATGTACTAGTACAGCGGGGATGCTTACGCTCCTTTTTTGCACTTTTGCAAATATACTAAACACAGTCAACATTTTTTTTAGCCCTATTCTGTCATAATAAGGAAGTCGATAGCAAAAAAAAATATTAATGAGCTGCATATTTGTGAAACGGTGATGAAAGATGCATATCAAAGGCTAGAAAAAACTATTAAGAACGGGATTGTTCACGCTTCAGTTTTATATATGATGTAAATCCTATAAAAATATCCCCCCCCTAAAAAAAACTATCATGAAAATGCTAAATTAAACCTGAGTTAAAAGAGACACAGATTTATTTTGAAAAGACACAGTTTTTCTGAGGGAAGTAAAGAGCGAAGTTGAAACTTAAGATAAACAAAAATTATTCCTTCACAGTCTATCTAACATGCATCAATAAAGCTAGTACAAATAAACCTACTAATTATATTTCCCTATGTTTGTGGGATCATAGAAAACTAGCGCCTGAAAAATCAAAATCAAAGTATAAAAATCAAGAATCTTGATTAAGGGGTTAAAAAGTGAGTATGTTATCTGACAAAAACAAACTTATCTTTTAAATTTTTCGTAGTCTTACACGAGCTGTGATATCAGTAACTTTGAGTTATTTCTCTCTATAATACGGAAAATTTCATATTATTCTAAAGCTAGGCTATAGACCTATTACTAACAAGCAGAAGCGCATCCAGGATTTTTGTTCGGGGGGGTACTATTTTTTTAGGGGGGGGATTACGCAAATAACCTCAAAAAACGCATACAAAATTTGTTTATGTCCATTTTTGTGACGTTTTTACGAGTCAAACAAACATTTCGGAGAGGGGGGGGGGATAAACTGGTTAACCCCCCTCCTAGATATAGCCTTGCTAACAAGATTCCTTAACTTCAGACTTGTCTGCAAACTAATCCTGGAATGTCCGTTTCAGAAACAAGACGAGAGACAATAAATTGGACTGAGATTATTTTGCAGAAGTGATAGCGAATTAAAGAAAAAAAAAGCTACAATTCTAAAATGTTTAACTTTTTTCAAAAAGTGTCTTTAATTGGTTTGCTTTTACTGTATCAAAACTCATATATTATTTTGTGTTTTCAGCAAAGCACTAGTTTTCCACAATCATACAAAAATAGGGAAATATTATCAGTGAAGCAATAGTTTTTTTTTCGTTTGAATTTTTAACTTCGCTCTTTACTACCCTCAGAAAAACCGTTTTCAAAATTAAACTATGGCAAAGAAACAGGGCAATTGGGTTCTGTATTTGGGAACAAGATTACAATATATTCGCTAAATTAACCTGAATTGTGACTTATTTTGGTTCCCATTTATTCTCATAAGTTATAAACTATTAATAGATGCAAATATCTTTTACAAAGGATGTTCGGGTTCTTTTGAATGAAATTGTGCCCGTCCCACATTATAGTCACACTTGTCAATAAAAACTAAATTAGGCACGACTACACCGTCAATTACATTCGCCATTCATTGTTTCTCGAGTTGAACTTTGCTCAACTTTCAAACATAAAATTCTTGACTGACCAATCAGAGTCAAGGTTTATGGCATATTTTTCTAAAACTAGAAAGACGGAAACTGTCTGGGAGAGGAATCTGACAAAAGTTCAGAAGACTTAGTATTAGTAGAGAACAGTTGGATACACATTACCGTTGGTGCAAACTCTTTAAACTAATTTCTTGCAATTTTAATTTTTTGCTTTTTAAATACAAGTGTGACGCTAAAATCAAGAAAATTGCCTTGCTATTCATGATATTTGGCTTTCTTTATTGATAGATATGACTGTGATGTGACATGGGCATTAATCTTTGGCAGCATAGTTTATCATTCGAATCCTACCCATGTTCGGTTTTGTACATAGTATTAAATCTGCTGTTATCCTTCAAATCCCAGAAATTAGTCTTTGAAGTTACCAAAAACTATAATTCAGAAAATGTTCTAAACACCCCGACTTACGGGATATTGTATATTTCGGTTAATTATTTCCTTATTCTACTTCAAAACTCAGTAAGCCATAATTCAGCCATTTAAATCAAAAATCTCTCAATACTTTTAGTTAGTTTGAAAGGTTCTATCGGTATAAAAGTTTTTCCCTTTTTTATGTGAGAATCTCATTTCGATGTTGATATTGTGTCCCAGAAAGCATTTTAATTAGGGTTATTAAATTAGGTATTACAATAAACAATAAATTGCAACACGCTCCATTGAGCTCGTGGTTAACTTGTCTCATTTTATTGTGGCACCTTGAAGTGCCATTAATATTTCGATGAATGCTTAGAAGCATCAGAGTTTCGTTTGCAAATTATAAATACCATAGGAGTAGTGATACTGCGTCATCAAGGCCGAATCAAGCGGGGGGGGGCAGTACCCGGTTTGAACCCCCCCCTTGAAATTTTTGACTGAGTTGGAAATTAGTTTAAAAAATACCTTACCAGAAAAAATTATGCTCCCACACTAAATCCTATTGCATTTTGTGGGTAAACGGTGCTTATCAGCTTATGCAATTAGGTAACCGTAGGTAACACCATGTTCACCTGACCTTGCATAGTAAATTAGGGTTAATATGCGCTATTATCCTTTTGAATTTTGTGGCATACAAAAATCATATTGCAATTTTGTGGGTAAAAGGTTGTGACCAGCTTACACATTTAGGCAACCCCATGTTCACCTTATTATGCAAGGTCAGACCTTGCATCCTAAATTAGGATTAATGGGGGCTCGAGGTAAATGTTATAAGAGTGCAAGATTGTCAGTTTAGTTCAGTTCAATTTTGGACTTGGATAAGAGAAGAGTGATTTTCAACATGAAGAGTAAGTGTGACATTACGTCATTTTTCGCTCCCAAGCGGACCAGGAATGCTTCTGACAGTGGCGTTAGCGGGACGTCTGCGGAGCATTCATCTACACCTCTGGATCTGAAGGGCACTGGAGCCATCGTTGAAGCTTCTGAATCACGGACCCTGGAACCAGCCACGACGCACCTGCACCAACCCAGTCTCTGTTTGCAAATGACATCGGTCGTTTTGTCAACAAATCATCCAGTCTCGGTGCAAATTCTAAACTTTTTTTGCTGAAGAGCCCTTGGACTCCAGATATCTCCTACATTTTTCAAGTATCCGAAAACGGAAGCTGAAGTTTCAGTTAACTTGGCTCGCTCGTTTCAGTTGGTTGTCCTACTTTCCATCTGAGGACGCTGCTTTTTGCAGATTTGCGTTCAGTTCTCGTCAGAGACAGCTGGCAAAGGCTGCCACCACTGCTTGGGGAATCTAGTCACCAAACCATTCAGGAACTGGAAGGATGCGATAGAGTGCTTCACAGCTAACCAACAAGCAGACCTTCATAGAAACTGCATCGTATCGGCTGAAAACTTCATTTCTGTCTCGGATAAAGGCAGGACAATATCGCGCACCAACTAGACCACCAACTTTCTCCTCACCAATATGGCTTTATGCCAAAAATTTCAACTTCTCATGCTCTAATTGACGCCACACAGTTCATACGCTCACAACTCGACCTTAAAAAAACTGTATTGGGCTTGTTTTTGGATTTTTCTAAGGCCTTTGTCACGGTCGCTCATAGTAATAAGTAAATTAAATAGTTACGGTATTCGTGGTGTACCCCTCTCTGGGTTTGATTCTTATCTATCTGGAAGGGTACAGAGTCTGAGCTTAGGTGGAGTATCCTCTCAGCCTTTACCTGTTCGGAGGGGTGTCCCGCAAGGCTCCGTTCTAGGCCCTATTTTATTTCTCCTATATATCAATGATTATGTTATGGACCTAGGCCCTTCAGTGTATCCTGTACTATTTGCTGATGACAGCAACTTCTTCATCACTGGCATTAATTTACCATCGGCAATAACCTCTGTCCAAGTCCTTCTGAACAGAGTCCAGGGGTGGTGCCTTACGAATAACATGACCAGTAATAGCAAGAAAAGTCAAGTAGTATTATTCAGAACCCCCTACAACAAAGACGTAATCCATCTGCTCTTGGTATCAAGTACTCCTCCGACATCCTCCCACAAGTGGAGGTTGCCAAGTTTCTTGGTGTATCTATTGACTCATGCTTGTCATTCTCTAATCATATTTCTTACATCACAGTAATAATTTTGAGACAAGTAGCTATGATTAACCGTGTGAATTATTTTCTTCCTCCTGACATCCTAGTTACCCTCTATTATTCCTTTATTTTTCCTTGCTTTTCTTATTGCGGATCAGTTTGAGGAAGTAAAAACCGGTCTTTCACTAAAAAACTCAAATTTGCCCAAAACCTTGCCATTAAAGCAGTTTTTCGGCTTCCCCGTCTATATCCAACCCGTGATTTGTATTCAGATTTTGACATAGCTCCACTTGATCAAATCATACAAAAACTAAACTTATCGCTTGCTTACTCTGCTTTCCACAATAATCTTCCACCTCAACTACTAACCTATTATAACATTAATAATTCGGAAGCCCACTGTCTCCGTTCATCCAATAGAGTCTTTATAATTCCTAAATGCTTTTTTATTGCTACCCAGCAATCTCCCATTTACAAATCTATTATTCAATGGAATAAAATACCCTCCAGTGTTGAACTAGCCACAAGTTTTTGCAAGCTGCATAAAAATGTAACAAAGCTTGATAATGTAATTTAATCTTTCAATTTTTAACCAATTTGCTTTAATTACCCATGTTTTATTCTTCTTCTTTTTTCAGTGTTATTTAATTTTTTTTTCCTTTTTTTGGTCCTTAACAAGTTCTCTTCTAGGATCTTTATTGTTATTGATGATGTTTGTGTTATGTTTTTATTCGAATAAATTGAAATTGAATTGAATTGAACTAGACGCGGCAAGGAAAGCGCAGCTTCAAGAAAATCGCCAGAAGTTGCGACCAATTGTTGAGACGGTAATATTTTGTGGGCGGCAACAGCTTGCCCTTTGTAGTGCTAACGATTCCGGCTCCATTTCGATCTCGGATCCAGAATCTTCCCACAATGATGGCAACTTCTGAGCACTACTGCGGCTGAGGGCGAGACACGGTGACGATGTTCTGAAGATCCATCTTCTTTCTGCGGCCGGAAATGCCACATATCTTTCTCCCATCATCCAAAATGGTATTATCGCCGCATCTAGGGAGCTTCTTCAGCAGTCTATTGTGGAAAGAGTAAACGCAAGTCCATGCTTTTCGGGGCTTGCCGATGAAACGGCGGACGTTTCAAACACGGAGCATCTGTCTGTTTGCGTCCGCTACGCATTCAAAGGGAACCTGCGTGAGGACTTCCGTGGTTTTATCCCAGTTTCTGATTTGACAAGGTCTGGCTTCATCAATCCTGCGTTTTCTCGAAAGCCTTGGTCTTAATCTGAACAAGATGGTTGGTCAGGAATATGACGGTGCAGCAGAGATGAGTGGGCATCTTAGGGGTGTCCAGGCTACTATACGTGAAAAGTATGCGAAGGTGCTTTACGTCCATTGTAGTGCGCACAGTCTCAACTTGGTCATCTCTTCTGTATGCTCTATTCTGGCGTTTAATCATTTCTTCGGTGTCTTGTCACAAGTCTGCAGTTTTTTACCATACTTCCCCACTCAGGACACAGAATTTAAAAGAGAAGATCAACGAAATACTACCGGATTCGAGGAAATATACTTTAACCGGGCTCTGTAAAACAAGATGGATGGAGCGCCTTGATTCAGTCCTGCGTTTTCTTGAGCTGTACCGACCAATCCTGCGATCCCTGGAAGCTCTTGAAGAGAGCGGAAATGCAGAAACTTCTGCAAAAGCGGCGCAGTTGCTGGACACGATGAACCAGTCGCAATTTATTGTGTGTCTCCATGTGGTCAAACAGCTTTTCTGCCTTACACTTCCATTGTGCAAGACTCTTCAGTCAGTTGACTGTGATTTGGCAGCTGCATGCAGGCACGAGGAAACTGTCCTTTCAAAAACAAAGGAAATGCTGCTACTGCTTTGACGTCTATTTTTGACGAAGCTCAGCGTTTTGCCAGCGACTTAGGACTGGAGATGACTCGTCCAAGGACGAGAGGTGGCTGGAGTATGCATACAGACAATCCAGACCTTTTCAACCACTATAGAACCTCGCTCTTTATTCCTTTCCTGGTCCACTTCCCTTCCGAGCTGAAACAAAGATTTGTGCTTAACTAGAAACTACTGTCAAATCTCAGCGTCCTTTCTCCTGCCAAAATTGTTCGTCAATCTGAAGGCATTAAACCTGGAGTCATTGGTTGAATTATATGGCGATATTCTTCCCAAGCCAGACTGTCTGAAGCAAGAAATTGAGCTATGGCGCATCAAGTGGGAGAATGTTCCGGTATCAGAGAGGCCTCCTTGTGCTGTGTCTTCGCTTCAGGCATCTGACGCCACCTTTTTTTAAAAGGTTTTTCTTCTTCTGGCTGTTCTTGCGACGTTACCTGTTAGCACTGCTACTCCGGAAAGAAGTTTCTCAACGCTCAGAAGGCTCAAAACCTGACTGAAAAATTCAACAGGAAAAGAACGATTGAGTGGCTTAGCCCTCCTTGCAGTTCATAGGGACGTTGACATCTGCCCAGACAAGGTCATCGACATTTTTGCAGGGAAGAAAAATTGTCGCCTAGATTTCGTTTTATAGATATTTGCCCTTACTTTTAGCTAAAAAAAAAACATATAGACTATTTGGCTTCCTTTTGCGTTCTGTTTTTGCTGTATCTAAAAAAAAAGCTTGTAGTATTTAACTGTATGTAAATAGTTGTCTTGTTTTTGCGTTACTAAAAAAAGAAAAAAAAACCTTAAAGATACGAAAGTATTGTATGCCTAGTGGACGCGTCCTCGTTGGCAAGGGGCGGACTAACGGTCTTGAGCTAACGTAATGTTGCTCGAGGATGTTAGACAAAGTCCACGGGAACAAAGTGGGTAAACCCCCCCCCCCTCCCCCGAACAAAAATCCTGGATATGGCCCTGTTCGGCATCATAACTAAACCAGCGCTACAGACTTCAAAAGGAAACCAGACACGAAAGGAGACAAACGGGTATTTGCTAGATAAATTGATGGCAAAGCGTGGTTTCTCATTGAGTTTACAATGTTTAAACGATTGTTTTTGGGAGTTTAAGGGGAGGGGGGGGAGAAGGTGCCTAGATTAGGTTACATATTTAGGTATGCGGGCCTCTCTAAAAAGTCAAGTTAGGTTAATGCTCATGAAATTATTTGAAAAAAACTACGTTATCTAAAGAGTTAAAGAGGCTGAGTCAAAAGTTCGAACCTTAAAACGTACAGGAATTAGGAGGTACAGTTGGGGGGCTGCCGCCCCCCGAACCCCCCACTTTCGCGGGGGTTGTTTCTAAACCATTATATATTCATCATATTTTATTTTATTAGCATTAACCAAAATTGACTTTGTCCGTGTATAGCGCTGGTTTAGTTATAATGCACAAGTACCAGAGTAGATAAGGAGTGTTTATTCTTATTACTATAACGCATAAAATTCAAGGAGAAGAACGACAATTATGCAATAATGAATAGAAAATAATTTCAAAGAGGCTCACCTTTGTTCATTGCAAACTTATTAATCCATTAAAAAACAGGTAGTTACAAAAAAGTGCTAGTATATCAGGTGGAACAAAATCCACATTGAGTTTTGAACAGCTCTGTGACACGACAACTAGATAAAAAGAGGATTGCATAAGTTAGCCTTAGTGTGATAACAGGAGAAATTCAATAGTCCAATTATGTGACACATTTTGAAAGCCGTATTCAAATCCCAAGATGGAGACAAAAGCAACTTTATGGCGATTGCTGAGAATATATTTTGTGTTTCAAAACCCCTCTCCAAACTGAAAGGAGAAAAATTATTTGAAATTAGGCAATTTTGATTATTGAAAAGTTATTTTGACTATTTTTGGAGTGAACCAGCCCTGGATACGAGCAGGCCATCCCATAAACAACATCATTCCTTATCGACAAATTTAGTTAGAGGAGAGGGGGTAGAAGTATCCACAAAAAGTATGTGAATACAACTGAGAGCTCGAAGGTCTGATCTTCCACAAATTTCATAGTTTTTGCCACCTTCCCTATATAGTCCTAAAATTTTTAATTGAATTCCCCTCTTGCCTTGTTAATTGTTTTTATTTTGTTGCTCTGAATCCACCTTAAAAAAAAGTTTGGGTCTGCTATTTGAAATGTGACGACAGTATTAAGGGGAACTTATTCTTTGCTCCAATTATTTTCTTGTAGATACTAGTTTTTGGGAAAACACAGCTGTAATGCTTAGAAGTACAACTTCTATTTGCAATACAATCAATGAGAAATGGTTACAAAGTGCATTATTCGTAATAGTGGGTTTCCACTTATTTCTATTATAACTGTAAGTTTCGCGTCCAAGAGGGTTACAATGTGCATTATTCGTAATAGCGGGTTTCCACTTATTTCCACTTATTTCTATTATAACTGTAAGTTTCGCGTCCAAGAGAAATCTGACTTGTCTACCCGTGAAAAGATCTAATGCCGCTTATGTTTATATCTGCAAAAACGTTCTCTGGAGCACTCGCACCTCGGTCCGGGTTTATATAATGGGTGAGATAGGGAATGATCATACTGCTAATTCTATAAACTGTGCACCTTAGTCTGCGTTAGCAAAGAATATTTGAAAGACGTGGTTAGGTCAAACTCTAGTTATGCTAGTGATAAAATGAAAATTGCTCACGCTCACAGAATTAACTACATAGACCGTTTTTTATTCACGTGCTTACCATTGCTTAGTTTTCAAACATAAAATTTGTGACTGACTCATTGGAGTCAAGATGCAAGGTATAACTTTTGAAACTAGAAAAGATGGAAATCTAACCATTATTTTTTCTATCAGTAATAAGAAATGACGTAATAAGAAATATATGTAACATAAATGACAAAACATATAAAAATGCAGCAATAGTGGAGAATAATTGGGAGTTAAATAGAGTTGGAAGAACCTTTTTTTCATATACATGGGTGGAATAGAAAAATTCACGCATTACAAAAATCCATACACAAAAAAACTTCATTAGAATGTTCTCACTTTGTATGTGAGACTCTAATCTTCCTCCTTCCCAGAGCTACATGTCATGATTAACTTTCGTCCCCTTGAACAATTTGGTCAGAGCGGCAGATTCTGTATCTCAGTTATTTCGATTGGTACCCATGCCGGAAGATACACAAATGCTAAGGGTGGATCCCAGGGTAGTTGACCATGCTGAAAACGAATGTCGTAGGACACATGTTCGCCGTTGGGGCGTTTCTGAGATATAGACCAAAAACACCAAATTTGGCTTATAATGTGGTTTGACGACTCAATTTTTTTTTTACAGATAAGATTTGTCAAATCCAGCGTACTTTTACGTCAATCGAAAAAAAGAGACTTGGGACTACGAATATGATTTTTGTTTGTAAAAAAAAAGGGTTCACTTTTTACTGCAGTTTCAAAAAAAAACTCAGAATTTTGTAAAGAAATTTCTAACAGAATAACTAAAAAACTAAAATTTTTTTCAAGATAAAATAATTTTTTTATTTGTGTCTGAGGGGTCTGCAACTTTTTTTTAGCAAGTGTAACCGATAATACGAGTTTTGTTTAGTAACCTGGTACCAAGTGGGTAATTTTTTTTCCATCAAGTTACAACAGGTAGAAATAGTCATTCTGGACAGACAGAAAATTATTGACTCTGAAGTGATGATGTAATACTGTCAGGTATTAAAGGTAATACATTAGCTAGTCATTTTATGGGACATGATCAGTTTATTAGAACTATGGCTCAAAACATCGACTAGGGTGTAGGGTTCGGGTTCATGGGTGTCAGTAATAGATAGCAAGTGATCTTAGTGTCAAGACGATTCAGGAGATTTGCCCACGTTACGCTACGTCTCATTTTGGTCAAATCATTTATAGTCGGAGAGCCAAAGTTGAAAAAGGCGTCAAATAACGCTTTGTAAAAAAACTTTTGGTACATGATTTCGTACTTTTGGAAACGATATAGTCGAACATGCTGGTGTTTATTTGTTGTTATTTTTTTCCCCAGGGGTGACCGTATCCACCCAGTGGTTCTTGAATATCATGGGAGGGCACATTCTAACGGAAAATAAAACTTCTAGTGCCCTTTTCAAGCGATCAAAAAATAAAGGGCAACTAAACCCCTCCCACGCTCATTTTTTCCCAAAGTCACCCGATCAAAATTTTGAGACTGCCATTTTGTTCAGCATGGTTGAAATTACAATAACTATGTCCTTTAGGATGACTTAATCCCCAAAACTCTCTTGGGGGAGGGCTGAAAATTATGAACTTTACCCAATGTTTACTTATAGAATTGGTTATTGGGATGTATACAAACGTTTTCAGGGGCGAGTTTTTTCTGGTAGTGGGGGGGGGGAGGGGTCATGGGTTATGTGGGAGAATCTGTCCATGGGGGAGGGACATTACTAAGAAGGGGTTGCCGAATTTGCCAGTTTTATGCAAAGAAACGATTAAAAATTTAATAAAAAAACAAGTTTTTCAACTGAAAGTAAGGAGCAACATCAAATCTTGAAACGAACAGAAATTATTACGTGCATGATTGGGTTCGCCTCCAAGTCAATACCTCGCTCTTTAGGCCAAAGATTTTTTAGCACTTTCATAAGAGCTATTTATTCTAATTAATAGCCTTTGTGATTAAGAGGTCATTTTTAAAGAATTGGAACAAAATTTGAACTTTAGCGTAAAAACCGAGGTATCGACTAGGGGGCGAACCCCCTAATTTAAGTATTAAAAATATATAAATATAGAAGTTCCTTGGGTAGCTTAATTCGTAAGTTACGTATATTTACTACTAATAAAAACGTCAATAAATAAAATTAAACAACTTTCGAGAAAGCCGTTTAACCAAACATAAGTAAAATTAATATTCAAACTTTGTTTTAATTATTCATGGACGTTCAGCCAAGATCAAAACCTGCATTAATTCAAAAACTTTTACAAATTAAGTAAAAAAAAGTTTTTTTTTTTAACTGGAAGTAAGGAGCGACATTAAAACCTTAAACGAACAGAAACTATTCCGTATATGAAAGGGTCTGTCCCGTCCTCAACGCCTCGTTTATTTCGTTAAAGTTAGACTTTTTCTCACAGCTCTATTTTTTAAAAACAATAAAAAACTTATATCTAATCATAATAAGTCATAGTTTCCGAAGCAATCAAACAAAGTCATACGCAATATCATTAAACTCAAGGGGAAAGCGAATATTGTCATGTAATAATTGATTTATTGGGTTATATATTTTTTTTTCAAGCTGCAAGCAAAACTCACTCAATCCAAAATTAAGCCCTAAAAACTCAACCAAGGCAAAATTTTACTAATGAAGCTTAATCCAAACAAAATCCTCCTCTTGCAAAGTTCGGCTCGGCAAAACTCAACCGAAAATTTTTTCAAGCCTTAAAATTCTTCAAAGGGTAATCTTGAGATAACCTACTTCTTTTTTAAAAAGCCTACTTCTAAGTAGGCTTTTTTTTAAAAATCCTAGCCTACTTCTTTTTTAAAGGGCTCTGAGATTGGACAAATATTGATTTATGAAAGCATAAGTGTTATTTAGGAGCTTACTCCTACTTCCTAAAGACACGTTATGAAATCCTGAGAGCTAGCCTACTTTAAAACATCCTAAAATGCTTACTCATATTAGGCTATTCCTATCCATCTGTCTAAGAGGTAATCTAAGTTTTTTTAACTGGAAGTAAGGAGCGACATTAAAACTCTTCAAAGGGTAAAATTCTTAAAATTCTTCAAAGGGTAATCTTGAGATAACGTTAATAATAAAGATAATGAGAGAATCTTGAGAAAAGAATCTAGAGCTCGGCTGTCCTTTGCCAAAATGAAGTAACTACATTTTTCAAGTTCCCGAGCCTCACTTGCAGAATTTTCACCAAGCTGTTTATGCAAAGTTGGGCTCTTATAATGAACAATAAACGGGAGTAGGATAGAATGCTTTACTAATTTTTTTGAATAGTTTTCTCTTCACCTGACTAATTCTTAGTTTGGGATAATTCAAGATAGTTTGGGGGATTAAGTCATCCTAAAGGACATAGTTATTGTAATTTCAACCATGCTGAACAAAATGGCAGTCTCAAAATTTTGATCGGGTGACTTTGGGAAAAAATGAGCGTGGGAGAGGTTTAGTTGCCCTCTATTTTTTGATCGCTTAAAAAGGGCACTAGAAGTTTTATTTTCCGTTAGAATGTGCCCTCCCATGATATTCAAGAACCACTGGGTGGATACGGTCACCCCTGGGAAAAAAAAAACAACAACAAATAAACACGCATCCGTGATCTTTCTTCTGGCAAAAAATACGAAGTTCCACATTTTTGCAGATAGGAGCTTGAAACTTCTAAAGAAGGGCTCTCTGGTAAGCTTAATCTGATGGTGTGATTCTCATAAAGGTTTTATAATTCTTAGGGGGTGTTTCCCCCCTTTTTCCAAAAATCAGGTAATTTTTCTCAGGCTCGTAACTTATGATGCGTTGGACGAAACTTGATAAAACTTATATATTTGAAATTAGCATTAAAATCTGATTCTTTTGATGTGTCTATTGGTATCAAAATTCCATTTTTCAGAGTTTCGGCTACTATTCCGCCGTGTCGCTCCTTACTTACAACTCGTTACCACGAACTTTTTGATTAGATAAAATCAACAATTCTAAAAGAGAATTCAAAGTATGGTCAAACTAATAGCAGTATCAAATCTATTTTTTCATTATTTCGCTGTAACCATTGAATTTTTTCCATCAAAAATGTAGGTAAGCTCAATTGATACAGCATCATTCTAAATATCATTGTTGCAAGGTACTTGCTCGGCTTTGCACTTTTTCTCATTTTAAAAAAAATACAAATATTGGGGATATCATTATTTTGGCGTAAAAGTTTCATTGGTAGGTATAAAAATCAATATTAGATTGAGTTCAATCTTAGACTAATAAATTAGACAATTAATCTTTCTTATTAAAATTGGTTGTTTAATTAAATGATAAAAATAATAGGTAATTAAGTTTACATTAAATTACATTGAAATTAAATTAAAGCAGTAGTTAAGTACATCCCAACTGATTGTCAGGGATGAAACGATCAAAGAGAAACAGGTGAAATTTTCAACTTCTGACCTATTTTTCAAAGGATGCCCGATCCCTAAAATCCCCCAAAGACGGCAACAAAAAACCTTATTTGATGAGCCTAATGTATTTAATATATACCCTGTTAGTTTACCATATTGATGTGCCGAGTCCAGGAGGCAGTCTCCAGTGTTGTCGAACCTCAAAATAAAAAAAGATGGGCTTGGTAGAAAAAACGAGACCCGTTGCAGGGATTTTGTAAATCCAAATGATTGTAAAGGGCAAGGCATACTTAGCTGATTTCAGGAACTTGATTTCAGCATCAGTGGAAAAACGATAGAGGTAAGAAAAATTTTTCTGAAAGGAAAATTTATTGTGAAAAATTTTCAAAACAAAAAATCACGGACACAAATAGTAAACTGAAGTTTATTAATAGTTACTTGATTGATCTCAGCTTAGTTCTCAGTTTAATTCTCAGCTTAGTAGTTGGGTCTTTGACCACAGATACCACTGGTTGACTATTTATTTGTGTCCCTGTTTTTTTTGTGTAATGATCATGATGAAAATAAGCGCTGATTTTGTAAATCGGCGATGAAAACTAGAAAATTTTCCAGGTTCAAATCGACGATTTTCTTTAAAATCGGCGCTGATTTGGAAATCAGTTCCCGGAATCAGCTACGTGTGCTCAGACCTTAAGAGAAAAAAAATGAGCATGGAGCCTCATTAGCCTATTAGAATGTTCCCAAAAAGGTGAATCCTTTGAAGCAGCGTTTATAAGATGTCGTTTTAAAATTCGCATCTGGTGCTGTTGAAGTCCTTGAAACTGATGATGCAGATTTAGCTGATTACTTTGAATGTCACTCAGAAGAGCCAACTGTCTTGTGCAGCTAAAACTATTACAGACTAAAGAAGGCGAAGAGGCTGAGTACCAGGGCTCCTACTCCGTTGAAATTCATTCTAAGACCACAGAGATGGAGGTGGCAATTAGCAAACGTGGAGAGAAAGAGGGACATATAGTTTTCAAAACTTTGAAGGAGGGGATTCCAATTTTTCTCAATGAAAACACAAAAAAATCAACATTTTCCAACGAAAATAATAAAAATGGCACTGTTGAAAATTTAGAGAAAGTGGGAGACCAAAACTATTGTGGAGCACCATTGTCGTCCCCCTCAGTCCCGATAGATATATCTAAATTTTACTCCTCAGATTGATATCTTGAGAGAAGCATATTAGTTTAATATTATCCGAAAAATATTGTAAGGAAATGCACTATTATTTAACATCATGCGCTTGTTTTCAGCAAGGAATGTTAAGTTATCTGAAATTTTTTAGCAGTAGTTCTGGCATAAGTGTAGGAATTCACGAAATACAAGATAAGTGTAACACTATTGTCAAGTGGAAAAATAAAAATCAATGTCGAGAATTGAAGACAGCTGCTTTAGACTTGTTTCTCCTAGCCGTCGCTGTTTTTTACCATTTAAACAATTTAATTTTCCCCTAGAAATCGGAATCTTTCCCTTTCTTTATAAAATTTCCCCCTAGAAGCTACCACTTACGCCTACTAGCCATTCGGGAGGTTGTACAATCTTTTTTTTTCAAAATCTGTTTGTCGGCTCTTTTAGCTTGGAAAAATAGTCATAAACTGAAGCTTTCAAAACCTCAAAGAGTTATTTTGTCAAATGAGCATCCGACCTTTTCAAAAAAATAGCAAGATCTAATGTAATATTTTGTTTGATTCCTTTGATATTTACATTTTTTCTTCTTTTTCCCTAAAACTGTTTTTTCTGCTTTTTAGCTTACAAAAAGTGTTCGAAATCAAAACTATTGATAGCATTTTTTCTGTAATAGCTTGGAGGCCGAAAGATGAAAACATGCTTTTCAATTTTTACGCTCTTCTGGAAAATTCAGGTTGTTCAAACACTCTGATTCTTGAATTACCTCAATCGAAGCGTCTTCAATGCATTATGACCACAAAAATAGAATTGATGATTTTTTCTGTTCGTAATTATTCATCCAATAGCCCAAAGAGGCGGTTTAGCTATTTTAATTTCAGCTAAAGAGTATGGGCAACAGAGAAAAATCCCCAATGTCATCAATCATTTGACAAGCCAAAGTAACAGCAAGGCAAATTAGGGTAATTAGTGTAATTGGCAAGGCAAATGTAGTAATGAGTGCCACAGTACGTCTACATTCGGTGTATGTTAGAAAACTGGGAGAAATGTAGCCAATCTACATTAGTTATTTATATTAGCTAAATTAGCTAATAGTAGTAAGTCGTATAAAGGTTAAAAATATACATTCAGATATACGCCTTAGGCATGGGTATGTGTGTAAGTTTCGAACGAATTGGGGTTACCAGGGTCATTAGCAAAGAGGTATCATTTCTATAGAAGGTATAGTAATTTGAAATATCATATGGAATTTGCTTGAAGGTATATACTTTGCGTACGTGCCCATACCAAACAGGTTGGTCATAATCTGGTTCTGGTTCAAGTTTTTTCTGGCACAATTAAATGAATTTCCATTTCATCACATACAAGTTTTTTTTTTGGGTTAGGTCAGTGTCGTTAAAACCGCTGTATCTTTTTTATAAGCTATATTCAACTTTCATATTTGATTCTCAATCAGTTTTGAAATTAGTAAGAGAATTGAATTCAAAGAGAATAGTTTTTATTTGCAAGGATATTAGTAGAGGAAAAAAAATGAGGGGTGCATTTACATTATTGGAGATTAATGATGGAGCTAACAACAGTGATGTAATTACTTATTTAGTTTACGGGATTTGCTAATTTTTTTGCGAAGAGTTATTAACGTAAAAGTATTGCGACGGTTAAGAATGCCTCACGGGATAATTAAAGAATGAGGTGCTTACATCAGATACTTAATAGATTTGACGATTACAATAGACATTGCTAGAGTCAAATATATTTGGTGTTGGTGATATTATGACCCTCCAAGTCCCCTGACGAAAGGGCTGCACAGTGTATCGTTATCGGACGTATTATTTTTGTGCGTATTTCTATCGCATCTATCTATAAAGATTTTTAGTAGCTCTTATAAAAGATATTACTCATATCTACGTTCTTACTATAAATACAACCATCAGTAACTTCAATTTTAAATTTTAAAGGCTTAAATTCCAATCCGCTTAAACTCGTAAAAAAAAGCCAGTCCTGGATAGATAATAATATATATATATTTTATATAAGATGCATAAAAAAATATATACCTGTTTTCAGATTTATATTTATTCATTATGATAATTGGTTCGCAGGTACCAACTCCCCAAAACCAAGGATCACTTCTTTTCCAAAAATATAAAAATTTTGATTCAATTTCTTTAATTAAATAATAGATATTAATTAGTCTAGGCTTAATATTAAATATGAATATAATATTAAAAAATAAAGCCAGTCATATATGGAGTCTAAGTTATCTATATTTTAAATACGATGCATACAAAAATAACACAATTTTGACTATTAGGTCCATTTGATATTAATTTTCAATACGATGAATAAAAAAAACAAAATTTTGACTATTAGGTCCGTTTGATATTTATTCAGAATATTAATGGGGGTGCCATTCCCCATCCCAAAAACCAAAGCTGACTTAGTATAAAAATTTATTATTTATATTTAAATTATAAACATCACTATTTTAAAAATTATATGATTAAATTTCAATATTATTAAAGTCTTAAAAAAAAGACAGTCCTAGATATAGACTAAGCTATAAAAATTTTAAATACTATTCATAAAAAACACACTTTTGACTAGTAGGTCCGTTTGATATTTATTCAGATTATTAATGGGGGGCGCTGTTCCCCCTCCCAAGAACAAAAGATCACACAGTGTAACTTAAAAAAAAATGTTATTTATTTTTAAATTATGAGCATAACGATTTTAAAAATTATAGTCTTAAATTTCAATCTGCTTAAACTCATAAAAAAGAATGACAGTATTATAGTTATAAGAATCTATATATATTTTTACTACTTGACATAAAAAACAGATTTTTGACTATTATGTCCTTTCTATATTGATTTTAAATAAGATGAATAAAAAATAAAAAACATTATAATCTTATTTAATTAATATCTTTATTCAGAATATTAAT